>NC_060138.1:667568727-667869441 GCF_021461385.2 Schistocerca piceifrons
GTGTTATTCAAAGCTACCAAAGACGAAAAATTCACAAAAGATCACGACAAATTCTTTAAAAACCAGAAAGACATTCTTTTGGATACAGATATCTAGCAGAGGTCATTTTGTTCCATACATCAGAAGTGTTTGAACGTTAAAAGTTGCCATATAAAAAATAGCTGTGTGTATGTCGTAATTAATTTCCGATTTTAATTTTTCTGCGATCTTCCCAGTCGGTGCGCCTCGTATTTCCCTCTCTAAGGTTTCTGACAGTTGGCAAACGCCGGAAATCCCAAGAAAACAAATATCTATTTCCTTTATTCTTTCTGACTATATTCAGTGTCATCGGCAAGTTAGATGTTTACTTCATCTGCATCATGGGCGACCTTCTCACAGTACGAAGTCCATAGTGGATACAATAGTATTTTCGGTCCAGCAAGCGTTGGTCATCTCCTCTCTACAACACTTGATTTACTGGCAGGTCTATTAAATGAATTATTTAGCGCTGATCAGTTATCGCCTTCCGGATATCTCAATGAGGACGTGTAGGCCTTTAGAATGAGCGTTAATTTTCGTATACTAATAATAATTACTTCAGCTGACTGTATTACTATTACAGCATTTCTTTTGTGTAAGTCCAAGATCTCTCATGCTGAACAATCAGCAACAGATAATTAACTCTGAATCTTCTTGAATTGTGCGGCCCATATTTTGTGTCGTCATCAAACCCCATCATTCTGACATTGCCCCTACGTTAACCTACTATGAAATAAATATTGTACTATTTTTTATTGGGGCACTTATCAGAGAGAGGCTTTCCACCTATCCATGTGCACAACCCCACCTAATTTGACAATGCCTCGATTAACATCACATTCGGCCCAGTAATCGTTAGGTCTCGAATAAATATTTTTATGCAAATAATATTTTAAACATTTTTTTCTATAATGGCATGGAAACTTGTCTTTCATTTATTGGCACATAATTTTAAATTTTTACATTTTTTATCAGTATGCTAGATCTTTCAGGAGTCAGCGAGTCAGCGAGCTGTTTACTTTTAACGTAAATATCCGAGTCTCTTATTGCAGACCGTATATTACTCAATTTCTGAATATCAGCTTGCAGCTGTGCGTTAGTCACCTTATTGCTCGCACCCCCCACAGAAGCAGAGGATATCCTTATCCTCAGTCCCATTGCACCACGAGCCTCCCTTTCCTCCCAACTGACTCACATGTGGCTCATTTCTGGTGCTGTGGAGTATGATGTAGTACTAAAATGCCTGAAGTAAAAGCAACAAAAAGTTTTCGTCTGCAGCAGTATGTTGCAGACTTTAAGGATAGTTTTAGTGCAATTGATCGCTTCCTGTTCTACCAACTATGTGGGAAAGTAATAAGCATTGAACAGCGATCTCAGTTTCCACAATTCGAGGGCAAGAAACATATCGGCGCAATTTCTCGCCTGAAGACCACACACTCTCAGATTACTGACGCAGTTCCAGGTTCGTCTGCAAGACCTGATATATTTCCAGTTCATTGTGAAGAGTTATGTAGGGCGTTTGTCTGCCGACATACCTCTTTCTACGGTAAATAATTCAGTGTTAAAAATGTATCTCGCTTGACACTCCTGAAGATTCGACGTTGAGAAAAAGATATCTTCCAAAGCGTAACCAACAAACTCTACAACAAATTCGCTCCATGTGCGAAAAAGAGAAAATCTGGTTTACCTTAGACGAAACTTCAGACTCTACTTGCATGAAAGTTGAGAATGTCTTATTAGGATATTCAAAAACGATGAAGTTATTTCAACCGTTTTCTGCTAACAATCCAAGAAATGATTTCGAACTGCGAACAGTGTAGCGGTTGCAAGATTGCTTAATGGAGCAACGCAAATTTTGTGGCGAGTTGGTGTCAAGTTTAGACAGTATTTGGTGTTACTAACACATGCTGCAACATACATGAAGAAGGCAGTGATGGCCTTGTTGTTAGTTAGCCTAAAATTATTCATGGTACATGCTCTGCGCATGATTTACACATACTATGTGAAGAAATTTGAGCACTACTCCTGATGTGGATAAATTTATTTCTAATAGGAAAACAGTGTACCTTAAGCCGCCGTGAAGAATTTACGCAGTCAAAACTAAAACGTCCAACATATTACTGCCACTTACCCCAGTAATAACACAACCAGACATGTGATTTGCACAAATCCAGTGTTAAGCAGAAAATTTTGAGGATTTTTGCCTAAGTAGTTAATGTACTGGACTTCAGTTGGAATGCTTCAAGGATACGTTAAGTGGCAGTGTTAAAAAAATGACTTGGGGTATCAATTTGATAACTCGTGTTTCCTTAGCAGCAGAACTGACATCCCTGGAAGTAGAATCATTCAGTCAGAAACAGTTCAGCATGTTCACGACGTCGAAGGAAAACAGTTTTTGCATACAAACATTACAAAATAATTCAACCTTGTGTTTGAAAACAATAGTGGTTTCCAAACTACGTGAAAAATTTCAAATGTGTTAGGTGGCTATCAACAAAAGGATATTGATGTCAGTGTGGGAGACATGTTCTGCTATAAATTTGCCAAACTGACGTCATGAGACTTAGAGCGCTCATTTTCCAATACAAGGTAGTGTATCGGGATAAACATTAATCATTTGTTTTCTCACATATTTCAAGTATTTTTTAAAATTAAAAAAGAATAAGTAAATAGCTTCCCGACTTTTAGCACATAAAACTCCGAGCCCTAATTATCGTAATTTCTTCGTCAGACATTTATTGGGCGTCTCTAATTTTCTAGTAGTTATTTAATGCTCAGAATTTACGATTCTGTAAAGCAAATTTCATGTACTGGTTGTCACAGGTATTCACATTTCGCTTGCAGTTCTTAAATACATGAAATTCATTCATACTGATTCTTGTCGCAAAACGTGAATTATGGACTGACTTTAATCGGTTTTAGTGCGGCTACAGTTTAGAAGTAGGTTCTAAGTACTCTTTTAAAAGTTCAGCATACAGTTCAAGGACAGTTTCTTTTTGGATTAAGACTCTCATTATCCACAGTGAATAATAATATGAGCATGATTTAAACATAAATTTCTGCCAATCTAAATTGTTTATGGGTTTTATAGTTAATAAAGCTGTAACCAGTTAGTACAAAATGGTGAGATGCCTGTATTTGAGAAGAGAAAGATGTCGCATTCTGACTGATTTCGGTATATGGCAAAAAGTCAGACACCAATAAAAACTGAAAGAGATAAATCATGACTGTCGATAATACGATCGCAATGAGGCATGTGATGGTTCAGTACGTAAACTGTCTCCTACCATTGAAATAATATTTGCAGTAGGAGATTTGTACAACAGAGCGTAATATTGGTATTAATTTAAAGGCAACTTCGATATGGTAAGTAATGCAGTCTAGCAGTCGGCATCAAAAGCAGTCAGCATAATCCAGCCATGGATAGGGTTTGCTGATTACCTTTAATGCTCTACTCTCCTAGACATCATAGAATCCAAGCAGGTGACCCTTTGTGTTTCAGTTAAGTTTACACTAAAACAAGTTGGTAAAAAAAAACACTAGCAGTTTCTTTCTAACGATGCCTATTTCAGTATACGTTAGCCTATTTTATAAACTGACTAATTTCGGAGTTCGACACGAGGTATGGGAGATTTGAAAGAGTTTAGTCTTTTACTTGACTGTATTTAGCTACCGCCGTCATTTTAGAAATAACAGATTTCATATTTCTGTGCCTTAAATTTAATGGTCGATTTCATGAAGCAACAGATGTTACGTCTGAGTCGTTACATCTCAGACTGAAGCGAAGGGGAAAATGATTGTAGTGAGAAGAGACCACAAATTACTTAAGCTATGCTCTGAGGGTCACTCACCAAAACATTAATAACAGTAATCATAGTCGCATAACTATTATGAATATTAGTGTCAGTAGCTTAAGTTTTAGCGCTAGTAGCTACTGTAGTATAATCAGTGCAATGGTGGTAGTAATAGGGCCTACTAATATTTGTGGTGGTAGTAATATTCTATGTTGTTGTAGTTATTATGGTTGTAATAGAACCAGAGGTAGCAGGTGATGAAGATAATAGTGAAATCAGTTAAAACAGCCTGAATTGATGATTGCTTTCCGGTGTCAGGAAAGATTGAGAACCTAAAGGGATGCCACATGAAAACTGCACTTAGAGTAACGTGTAGGTGGCCATCGAAGTATTACAAATTTCCACCATGGAAAAAGTGTTCACTAAAATCTTGGGTTGCATAAATGTAAATTTAATCTATATATGTTGTAACATTATGTGATTGCCTTATCATTTTAAATCATTCACTAATCGAGCAGTCGCTCGGCAACAGCTACAGTTAGCAAATAATGTTGCGAGAATGTAAAAGGTGAACGACCTGCGACGTAACTTGTTTATTGTCGAAGCGCCGTCAGAGATGCAGTGAGTTATTGACTTTGAAAACCGCGGCGCGAATAACGGACAGAAGAAGAACACTTTACACATTTCTTTTTTTTTATGTACGAGATATTCTCGAGGAACAGTTACACAGTTACTCATTTTTCTCTTGTAACTTGTGTCGGACGCGCATGTCTTGTCGCCGTATTATTATCGTTAAAAATAATATTATTTTAGTGTAAAGTAAAAGTGAAATACTAAAAGTGCAATACTGCGTAGCAGTAGATTTGTTGTGCGGCGTGTATGTGAAAACGTCAAAGGAATTATTTTTATTACGAGAAGAGAAGTGCCAGTCAAAACGGCATCCATGTTAAATCTTTCATTGCAGTGTACGTTCATCTATTAATTGCCATAAATTCAGATTTAAATGGAATTGGTGTATGGACTATTTATTTAATATAGAATCTATGTCTCACTCCTTCATGAAGTTATTTAATTTTCTTTATGTTTCTGCCAAATAGAGAGTTCACAGTCACGAATTCTTTCGTCGAAATCGGACGGAAGTTGTATGCGGCGAAATATTTTCTCCGCGCCATATTCTACTGGTAAAGGCATGATAAACTACGGTCCCTTAGGAAATTCATGTTGAGCTATCCAAAAATAATTATATTTTGAATAGGCATTTACTCTCCTCTGCAATGCAACTTCCGACTGATCAGACGATTCAACAAGAAACAGCCGCACACGGTCGGCGTTCGCAAATATATTTCCACCGCTGATTATAGCTAGATGTTACAGCACAAAAGTAAACATACTGTTATAATTAGCGACTACGAACGGGGACATTTATAACTGTATGTTTATGTATACATATTACGTAAACATATCGTTATAATGTCCATTCTTATTATCAAGACATTGAAGAAACGAAAAAAACATAACACATTTTAGGCTCTAGCTGCAGCACGAGTGAGGATTAAATGCAATATATTCACTTAAATGCAATCAATTTTCCGCCATCACTTTTACAAAACCTGTATGAAGACACGCACGTACTGAAATTAATCCATCACCTTCAATAACGATCGGAGAAGGTAGTTAAAGTTCTTTAGAAATTATGAACGATAAAATATTTTCAAGTTAATGAAATTCTCGTACTTGCAGTTAAGGGCAGAATGATCGCTTAGAGGAAATCAACACCTGAAGTCTGTTGTCATGGTTTTGCTGGTAGCATTTATCTCTTCTAGCCACCGCAACTCAGCTGTTAACGTTAATTGTTTTTTAACAATTAATGAAAACCACCTCAGTTGTATTATTACACAATTATTGTGTTACGACCAGTTTCGTACGTTGAACATCTTCAGGTTGCTTCTCATAACATAATAAACATGTAATAATACATATGCGGTGGTTTCCATTAATCATCAACATTACTATCAGGAGTGGTGCTCAACAAGATCAAGGCTAAGTTTTTTGTCATAATGAGGCGATGCCTGCTGACAGCAATGATTTGGTCTGTCTAAATATCGTTGTATCTGAAGAGCACCATTCTGCTGAATACTGGAGTGCAGTACAAGAGAGCTTAATTTACTTTTAGAAAGTATTTCTTTTTCTTGTAAAGGGATCTATACCAATATGTTCGCAAAAGCTGTCCTACGAAATTGAAGAAGCTCAGGTCAATATGTACGTTAGTGAAGTGGCACTTTACAAAGTGGAAGATGGTTCGAACACTGTCTCTTCAACAGTGCTTACAAGATGTTAAATTTAGGATAGAGGAGGCAGGCAGGTGCTGAGGGTCAGTGTGTAACCCTCCTATCTCTCCCGCTAATTAGGCCTTTCTGTATGACCGTGCACCTTAAGTCCCTAATCTGTGGGGAAAAGGTATCTACTCCGAAGAATAGTACAAAACTGACAGAAGTAGATGCAGTTGTAGCCAACTCGCCACTGCTCAGTACTCTAGCAATGACGATTAGAAACAAAGTTCGGTTAACTTTGTATATTCTTATTACGTAAACTAATTTTTAAGTAAAAGTAGTTAGAGAAAAATTTGGAAAAAAAGTTTTCAAAGTATGTCATTAGTGGAAATAACGAACTTTCACCTGTTCCTCACTGGAACAAGAATAATTAAATTGAAACTGAACCTTATAGTTGTAAGCAATACTACGTAAGCACAGTTATTGGCGTTATGGCGTAGGAACAGTACCTTACGAACACTTTCGAGTACTTCACACAACACATGTCTCAGTAGTCAAATAATAATCAAATATCAAATACATACAACATATTATATTAATTTTCAAAGATCAATTAAAGTAAGATTGTTTACTGGCTGTGGACAGAAACTTTTTGTTACGTTACTCACCGTAATACCGACTGTCGTAATTGTATAAAGCAAAAAGATTGTTTGAATTTACTCATTGGTAAGGACTGTCAGTTACCTAGCAGTTACTCTGATATGTATTTGTACAAAAGTTATAAATTATATCACAAGCTATAAATTAGGAACTGTGCTTTGACAGTGCGACTCAGTGTCCCAGTTACGTAAAGTTTTACTACCATTTTTTTATTATGAAAGTTACTCTATTTTTAGCAAACGAGTTAATACTGGCTTTCGCATCATTCTATTTATGACTTTATTCATATTACAGCCAAAGATTTCATTATTGCCTAATTGTGCAAAATTGGAAAAATTATGTTTTGATAAGCTAATAAATTAATGTTCACTTCATTTTCAGTTCATTTTCTGATTATCTCGGTTCGTACAAAGGGATAGGGTGGATACTAGTTGGATAACGACTTAGGAAAATTATTTACCTGAAAATATGCACGAAAACACTATTATTTATGCAATAAATTTCCAACTACGCTGATCAGCCTATTACACTTCTAGTTATAAAAAGTCTAGATCTTACTTAACTTTATGATGCCGTTGGTTTGTCGAGTGGCTTCATTTAGCGGTAAAATAGGGCACAGGTTAATTTTCTTGCCATACCTTAGTCAATAACAAGGGCCCACAGCGCTCTTGATGTTATGTGGATTGTTCTTGCTGCATTTGTACCGTGCCCAATAAATGCCATACACTTAGCTTGCCCATATTAAACATCCTCCGAAACAACCATTTCAGTTTTCACTGCTCCGCACTTCGGAAACAGGCTTTTTATCTCCGCACTTTTGCATAGCCACACCGGCGAATACACACAACCAACGACAACACAGTCTCCGCGTCTCTGAGCTGCTACATTTTGATGCGCTCGCACGCCCAGCGATAATACACTCCTGGAAATGGAAAAAACAACACATTGACACCGGTGTGTCAGACCCACCATACTTGCTCCGGACACTGCGAGAGGGCTGTACAAGCAATGAATCACACGCACGGCACAGTGGACACACCAGGAACCGCGGTGTTGGCCGTCGAATGGCGCTAGCTGCGCAGCATTTGTGCACCGCCGCCGTCAGTGTCAGCCAGTTTGCCGTGGCATACGGAGCTCCATCGCAGTCTTTAACACTGGTAGCATGCCGCGACAGCGTGGAAGTGAACCGTATGTGCAGTTGACGGACTTTGAGCGAGGGCGTATAGTGGGCATGCGGGAGGCCGGGTGGACGTACCGCCGAATTGCTCAACACGTGGGGCGTGAGGTCTCCACAGTACATCGATGTTGCCGCCAGTGGTCGGCGGAAGGTGCACGTGCCCGTCGACCTGGGACCGGACCGCAGCGACGCACGGATGCACGTCAAGACCGTAGGATCCTACGCAGTGCCGTAGGGGACCGCACCGCCACTTCCCAGCAAATTAGGGACACTGTTGCTCCTGGGGTATCGGCGAGGACCATTCGCAACCGTCTCCATGAAGCTGGGCTACGGTCCCGCACACCGTTAGGCCGTCTTCCGCTCACGCCCCAACATCGTGCAGCCCGCCTCCAGTGGTGTCGCGACAGGCGTGAATGGAGGGACGAATGGAGACGTGTCGTCTTCAGCGATGAGAGTCGCTTCTGCCTTGGTGCCAATGATGGTCGTATGCGTGTTTGGCGCCGTGCAGGTGAGCGCCACAATCAGGACTGCATACGACCGAGGCACACAGGGCCAACACCCGGCATCATGGTGTGGGGAGCGATCTCCTACACTGGCCGTACACCACTGGTGATCGTCGAGGGGACACTGAATAGTGCACGGTTCATCCAAACCGTCATCGAACCCATCGTTCTACCATTCCTAGACCGGCAAGGGAACTTGCTGTTCCAACAGGACAATGCACGTCCGCATGTATCCCGTGCCACCCAACGTGCTCTAGAAGGTGTAAGTCAACTACCCTGGCCAGCAAGATCTCCGGATCTGTCCCCCATTGAGCATGTTTGGGACTGGATGAAGCGTCGTCTCACGCGGTCTGCACGTCCAGCACGAACGTTGGTCCAACTGAGGCGCCAGGTGGAAATGGCATGGCAAGCCGTTCCACAGGACTACATCCAGCATCTCTACGATCGTCTCCATGGGAGAATAGCAGCCTGCATTGCTGCGAAAGGTGGATATACACTGTACTAGTGCCGACATTGTGCATGCTCTGTTGCCTGTGTCTATGTGCCTGTGGTTCTGTCAGTGTGATCATGTGATGTATCTGACCCCAGGAATGTGTCAATAAAGTTTCCCCTTCCTGGGACAATGAATTCACGGTGTGTAGCGAGGAATGTGGTAGAGTGCATTAGTTGCCACGCTGGTCGCCAATGATATAGCATAAGTAGAACAATAATTTATTCAGTAACGTTTACTATCAAGTATTTTTCTCTATGTCGGCGTCCATGCCGGCAGCGGTGCAGTTTGCTGCCTCGGAACTTGCTGGCGCTGGCTCAACAAACTCCAGCGGACGTCACCGTCAGCGTCCAGATCACGTAATCACGGTGTGAGAAGGAGCCAGGCCTCCAGGGCGAACGGCGTAGCCCGTACGACAGGCGTGACTGACCAGTAGAGAGACGGCGATATCGGGGATATCGATCACTGCTACCAGTCTGGGGCAGCAGGGGTTAGTGTGCCTCACGAATACCACAGCATGTGGTCGGTGCGCCAAGCGCAACGAGATCAGCTCAGCGACCTGGAGGTAGAAGTCTCGAAGACTTATCATAAGTGGATGCAAGGTCGGTAGCACACAGCGACCGATTATGGTAGACCTTACACTAGCACTATCGGTGGTGGAAAAAGTCTTGACGAATGGTAATAGCACATCACAGGTTCGACATCGTAGCTGGTATACTGCAGTATAAAGATTCAGCAGATCCTCGGAAGCATCAGTATTTGTTACTACTGGTTTGAGGCAGTGACATTACGTCGGACTGGGGATGACCGAATGTGTCCCACTTTTCTGGTCATCAGCGATCTTCAACACCCCTCTATTTCGTAATAATGGCTTTCAGGGCTTCAGTTTCTCGCTTTTCCATCATGTAATCTGTCTCTCTCTGATGTCAGCTTTCTGTCTGTTTGTCGTTTTGATTGCGACACGGGGCATTGCCCTGCATTACCCTGGCTTAGTGCTGGCTGGAGAGGACTTTGAGAAAATTTTACATTTTTCCGCAACACATTTCTGCTCTGTAACAGTGCTAAGGAATATCGCGAGACAGAAAGGTTAACTCCAGTAAACTCCGAGCGCTGGAGAACGATGATGAGCCACAACCACTGAGGAAGCTAGACACGCAGTTTTCATTTGCTCCGATGGAAAATGTGAAATGTTAGTAAACCGCGACATTTGGATCAAGATGTTGAAATATCGGGCATTTTACAGAAATAAGAAGTTAATATAGGCATCAGAAATGACAACCACAGGCAGAAAGTATCGATTATTCTCTGCTTTACCTCAAACTGCAAGAAACTGTCAAGAGCTAACTAGATTAATCTGAATGATTAAGCATTTCCGTTATGGATGTTGTAGAACACTTTGACTGTATCTTAATACAGCATAAATAGAGGTAACTCACCATTTATGTATGAATTCTCTGTTTATTTCCATAAACTACTCGGGATTCGTCCGACTCATTTTCAGATGAAACTTGCAGAAATTTACACATTCTTGTTTGCATCATGGTGCTGAGTATTGAAGGTTGGATTTCTGTGACAAAAGGATACGGAACAATTCAATATATCATCTTAAATGTTAATTAAATGGAAACTTGTGTTGCTACGTTTATGCTGAACAGTACTTAATTTTTTGGCGTACACGCAATGACTACAGAAGCTGCCAGTTGGATATTAAGAGCAGCACCGTCCATGCTATGGAAATATTTTTTAAAAATCGTTTACCGACACTGCTCACCATACGTTAAAACATTTCCCAACCTCTTGTCAGAGAACTGGAGGTTCCGGTACCCAAAAACGTGAATGTACACCACCTGTCCCAAAAGTTCCGAGACAGATTTTATAACAGACCTATAAACGACGTCAATGGCGTAACTACGGTAGTAAGTTGAACTGTGACGTTATTGCATAATATAATGTTACTGCAGTATATCGCTATGAGATACACATTATTTATTTTGTCACTATTGCGCGGTTATTTCCGTGAGTACATTGGAGAGATGTGGAAGGGCAGCCTGGTTCTCGCCTCAGTGGTGTGGTCTGTCGCTGGAAACGTTGATATGCCATTTTTATCGGCAGAAGGCTGTAAGTGAATTTCATGGGGTCAAGAGGACCTCCTTTGGAGATTTGGGCAGTTCTATCGAAGTCGTGTAGCGAACTGCTCTGTGGCTTGTGAAAGCTGGGGAGGCACCTCCACCGTCTGTGGTCAGTGAATGACGCAGCAGCTTCACAGTCCCTGTACTGAGCACGACATTTTTGTCTTTCTGCATGGGCTTCACAGAGCCATATATAGCGGCTCCATCCGACTTGCATCGGAGAGTCAGCTGCGTCTGCTCTACAAATGTGGTTCAGTCAGTCGTACTGTGTCGCTCTAAATAGTGTTCTTGTCGTGGAAGGATGACCATTGGTGAATACACAGTTTCCGCTCAGCATCAGCTTTGTGTTTAAAAATGTGCGTCTGATACCCAAAAAGAGGCTTTTTCGTGAATTCTGGAACAATTCTCCTCTGTCACATTGGGAAGAGCATGGAATCATCCCCGACATGTAGAATTTTTTTGAAATGGAGAATGAGAACGAAGTTTCATTCTAGCTCATCGGCATCTGTCTCCCATCCAAATAGGTTATTGCGGGGTCATGTCCTACTTTTGGCGCACTTCGCTGTCCCTGAGGAAATTTAAGTTCGCAATCTGCTGTAGCGTGACTCATATTCTGAACAGCTCGCTGACTTGTTTGCTTCTAATAAGCAAACTGTTTTTCCGACTTTATTTATTGTATCTGGTAATTTCGGATTGCTTAACTCTGAGCTCACAGATAAGGATCTTGGTGCTTTAGTCTCCATGCCTTCTTCCACATAACTTTTGGTACCATCCACAGTCTTATTGACATTCTTGGTCAGTTTAATTGACTGTTGCGATCTTTTTGCTCTGTGAGAATTTGTTGCTACTTTCAAGAAATATACAGAGCAAATAACCTCCTGTTACACGCAGACTTGACATAAATTTCAAGGTACATTAACTTGTCCTACAACTTTTCTTGATTGGATGATCCACTGAAAAAATAAATATAACCTGTTGTATACCTAGTTGGTTAACTTTACTGTGCCATCGTTGTCCTTGTGCACAGTGGCCGAAAACTAGGGTAATTTAATTATTACTTTCTGATAGCAGCGAGCATTGTATACGCTCGTCTTGTATCACTATCGCTGGGTTTTACTAGCGAAGAATAGCTGCGACATTCAGAACTAACAACTGTGACCAACAGACGTGTATTCGCCCAGTCAGATGTGAGCAGGCATAGTTCAGTAGTGGGCTTGCGCCAGTAGTGTCTCAACGTTGTTGTGTCACAAATTGCAGTGGAGTAACGTCTCAATATATTCTCCAGAATGTTTTGAACAAAAATAACGATGCGTGGAGGCCTGCAGCGATTTCATTAAAACGCAAAAGAGGGGCAACTCTTTTCTGGAGAAATTATCAGAAACGGTTAAAAAAATGGAAATGATCGATGGCATTGTTGGCCTGGAGGCCGCCGTATTGCAAGACCTTTTTCGTTGGCGCCACTTCGGCGACTTGCAGGTCGATGATGATGAAGCACACACAACACCCAGTCCCCTGCCAGGAATCGAACCCCTGCGTGGAAGGCGGAAACGCTACCGCTACGCTACTGAGTGGGACATCAGAAGTCGTGAAATGCAGAAATTCACATGAAGGGACACAGCTTTGACGTCTTAGTCGACATTCAAGCCAGTGTGACATGCGAGTTGAAAAATTTCCCAAATAAGGACTTTATGACAGTTTCACATGATTTTATGAATGATCTCTGTGTTGTTTTCAACGGGGGGAAGACTATGTACAACACCTGCAGCATTAAAAGCAGCACATTAATTTCCCTCTATAAATCCACTATCGAAATCCACACTCGAAACTTCCTGGTCTGATGAGGTACAACTTCCACATGCCTAACCTGAAGATGTGCTGGAAAAGACTTGAAAACTCCTTAACGGAAATAAACTAGTATTTCATAAGCCAACGGTCGCTGGTATCATACATATTGTTTTTTTGCATCATATATATTGTTTTCCCACATAACATACTGTATCCAGTCTACCAGTGGTCCAATTTATCGTAGTAGTTCCTGGCACACAGAGCATAATAATCGCTGTCATTTTGTGACCTGGCTGGTTCGCTAATCCTAGAGTTCCCTGCAGTGGGTTTATTGCTTTCAGACCTAATTCGCTGTGACCCACCTCTTGTCTCTTCAATCCGATTGTTCTGTGAGAACATCAGCTGTTCTTTTCTGCACTTCGATGATAACGGATGCAAGAAGGGCAAAGGAGTAATGTCTTCAAAAGATATTTCTGGCATCAGGTCATTCTCAATCTCTGCTTCAAGTGTGCTATTGTCTGTGTGAGGGAGAAGATCCTAAGCACATCCTCCGTCATTCCTGTTTGTGTCAATAATAGCAGCCATGTCAGAAATCTGGATTTTTTTGTGGTCTGAAATGGTACAGGCCACAAGCTTCAAATCCACATTGAGCACTGGATGGAACTGCACCTTTTTTTTCCAAGGCTGACTGAGGAAGAGCAGGAACTGTGCTCTTGAAAATTTACGCCCAAGATGCATAGTTGAAAGTATTATGGATAAAGTTATCTTTAAAAATTAAAGTATCTAACCGAAATTGTTTCCTTTTTTAATTAGTGAAAGTATCAATGGTAAAATCGTTCCAAATTAATTATTCAACCAACCTGCATCTGACTGTGTCTGCGAACTTTTTCTTGCACTCCTCCATTTTGCCAGTAATGAAACATGCATTAGACTCAGCAATCACGTTTAAGAGAATAATGGCGTTTGTGCAATTGCATTACGATGGCATTGAAAAATTAACTTTTGGCCCTGATGTTTACTTCATGAAATTATATCTTGCCTTGAATAATGCCAGTTGTGCAATGGCATAAATTAGTTATTTGAAATAACTTTGCTCTGATAACTTTAGTTATACCAAAATCGATTTCAAACCATGACCTGCACATATATATTGCATAGAGGCCTCATTTTCTTTGCGTTCTTTCATTGGTGGGTAACTTTACTTTACTACTCATTTTCATATTCAGTACAAGCAAAGGATGTGGATTATGATTCAGGCTGTTAGATTTAAACACAATGTTGATCTCAACATATATATTGTTAAAATTTTAAGTCATACTCAAAAACTACCATTACCAACATTCTTGTGGCACGAATCACTCTTACAAAAAATTTTACATAACGCTTACTGCGTGAAATCTTGGACATACAAATCCTAACTCTGAACATTATCTAATAAAACCCATTTTGAAATCATTATGCAGCTTCTCCCATTAACGTGCTATAGTTTGCTCAGTGTACCGCAAATCCTACCTTAAAGCTGTTGCCTTGCGGCTGGTCCTGGCGGAGGTTCGAGTCCTCCCTCGGGCATGGGTGTGTGTGTGTCCTTAGGATAATTTAGGTTATGTAGTGTGTAAGCTTAGGGACTGATGACCTTAGCAGTTAAGTCCCATAAGATTTCACACACATTTGAACATTTTTTGAAAGCTGTTACCACACGTGTGCTTCCTCCGGGCACCTAGCTGCGACTCCCGAGTTTTTTACTGCGCACGCCCAGCTCTCTTAACCATCAAAGATCCTACTACTCAAAGATATTATACTCAATCCACATTGCGGTTGGCAACTACCGTCTTTATTTTCTGAATCTAACCTGATCACACCTTAGCTCATACCTTTCATAGTGCGCTGTGAAACGCTTGTTTCAGTTATTTAAAAACCCACCTACAAGAGGCTTAAAATAGTGCTTTGAATGAGGAGGTAAACAAATGAAGATCATATCATTACCAGCAACCAGCTGTCGCTTATAAGAATCAGTATAGTATGAGGCATGGCCATTAAGTTACTTGACACAATGTTGGAGAACCTCTTTCTGCTATAAATTTGTCGGGCCTAGGATGCATCTGAAAACCAGTTTCGTCCATATAATGCAGGCGCCAGGCTTATCCATTAAAGAATTTGGTGTTCATACATCCTGAACTAAATAAAAATAAGCTGCAGTTGCTTCCCTGTTCATTGCCATAGCCCTATCAGAACAGACCTTCGGCTAACGTTTCAGAAAGGAATGTAACCAACCTGAGCCGGCCATTTGATTTTGTTTAGAAAATCAAGGACGAATTCTATTTCTTTCCGCAGAATGGAGAACCGGCCTGCGCAAAATTTCTCAGATTGGTGGAAATTTACATATATGCAACTTCTTTATGTATGTGACATTGTTTCTCGTTCTCTTCCCCAAGGCTACCTAGAAATAATAATAACGTGATATTTATTTGACACCGAAAAATCATTGCAGAAATTAGAAGTGTGCAGTTCGGGCACCATAATTAACATCGAACAAATTTGTCTTTGAATCGTTAATTTTTAATTTAATCAAGGAAAACTTTATAGTTATTATAATACTGCTTGCTTTGTAGGCCCGTGGCATGATTCTTTTCTTCGTTCTTCGCCAAACGTCGTTTAAGAGTTCTGTATGGGCTGCCATATTCTTGGGAAGCCCTAAAAAGAATTCCTTCCACCAGCCTTACATGCTCCTTAACTATTAGTTTTTTTTCTTTTTTTTCAGGGCCCTGACTCCTGTTTGATGTTATTACATACTTTCGAGGCATATCGTATGTAAACGTCTGTATCAGAGAAGAGTAAAATTAGTCATCTTGCCCCAGCAAAAATGTGGCATCGCTCTCGAGGATCAGGGCGAGATGCTATGTTCCGTAATTAGCACAATACGTCCCCCGCTTGGGAACTGCGGATAGCAACACACACTACAAAGTAGCTGCTACGCTGAACTTGTCTAACATTTGCCTCTTCTACATTATTCATACACTCGTAAGCACTTGAAGATATCTGTGCACCATTTAGAAACCGTCCGCATTAGCTTTTATCTTGTATTTGTTGGTTTAAAAGCGGAGAAACAATCAAAACATCGACATATGTGGCTACCTTCCCGTCACACTACAGTTAGCGTGTGCCCTACACGATGGTGTCGCCATCTGTCATCGCCTGTTGGAAATGGCAGCCTTATGCATCTGGCCTCTATAGGCATCTCCCACCGATACACTCTACAATGATGTTTAATAAAATCATGATTATTATTTCACGTCGTTCGGTTCATTTTTAAAGGTGTTTTCCTTACCACAGCTTCTCTTATCCCAACGTCTACACTTATTACAAAACATTTAAGTGCGAAACTTTACGTATTTATGTTCCATATTTTGACTGAATGTACAGTAGGGACGAGAAACACCGACCCGGCACTATGTCTTTCGGCTGAAGAGCAGCGCCTATGCTGCTGCCAGCCCGCCCCGATGGGGAATTGAAATACAATAAAGAAAAAAAAACCGACCGGTTAAAACCGATACCGATGTTTTAGTTCTGAAAAACCGGTATTACTCAGTATTTGTTTGATCTCGCTTCCAAGTGTTATTTGTTATGTTTTAGTAATAACTGAGCAAAAAACCGAAATGTCAATTAGCCATAGCAGCAGTGCTAAATTATTCATTTTAAGTAAACCTTTTTTTTAAACAAGGAGTAGCTTTTATTCATAAAACTTGCATTGGTTTGACATATTGGGTTATTATAGAAAATTGGGAAAGCGAACAGTGCTATTTTAACAACAACGCCGACAGAAACCAGCAACAAACACATGGCGGGAGAGTTGGTGCAGCGTTGCTCAGACAACAATGTCCCTGCTGCTGTGTGTCGTAGTTTGAAGTACGCATGTGCGTGCGTGCGGCAATGTGCAAAACTTGCCTCCACCTGGCATGTGTGGTATTTTCTCGCTGTCGTCGCCATAAATACGTTGTATTGAAGATTGGCATTAACCTTAGTCTGGAAATATTTTTACGAAGTAACATAGCAATGTATTACTGTGCTTCATTCTCTTTGAAAGATTTGCCTGCCTTTTCTGTGAATTAATAGATGAGGAAGAAAATCATCGCAAGGGCAACAAATTAAAAAATTAGCTACAATTCAGTCATAGTATAACAATATTTGTAGAATGTAGCTTATTTGCTGCCAGAGTCTGCATATTATGCCTTCATCTTCCTGTAGCCCGGACAGATTAACACGAAAAATAGAGTTCTTCAACCCCAGTTCCGACAATTTAGCACTGGCTGTTCGTAATGGCCAAATACTGCTGTGTTCCCTGACAAGAGCATAATTTTTGAGCAGAATTTCAAAAAATTAGAATCAATAAGAGAATATCGGTAATTTTTTATAATACTGAACTTCTTATGACTTCTCTAGAAAAGCGGTGAACGGGCTAAATTTCCTTTTATTTGCCAGTTTAATAAATACACTACTGACCGTTAAAATTGCTACACCAAGAAGAAATGCAAATGATAAACGGGTATTCATTGGACAAATATATTATACTAAAACTGACATATGATTACATTTTCACGCAGTTTGGGTGCATAGATCCTGAGAAATCAGTACCCAGAACAGCCACCTCTGGCCGTAATAACGGCCTTGATACGCCTGGGCATTGAGTCAAACAGAGCTTGGATGGCGTGTTCAGGTACAGCTGCCCACGCAGCCTCAACACGAGACCACAATTCATCAAGAGTAGTGACTGGCGTATTGTGACGAGCCAGTTGCTCGGCCACCGTTGGCCAGATCTGGAGAATGTGCTGGCCAGAGCAGCAGTCGAACATTTTCTGAATCCAGAAAGGCCCGTACTGGACCTGCAACATGCGGTCGTGCATTATCCTGCTGAAATGTAGGGTTTCGCAGGGATCGAATAAAGGGTAGAACCATTGGTCGTAACACATCTGAAATGTAACGTCCACTGTTCAAAGTGCCGTCAATGCGAACAAGAGGTGACCGAGACGTATAGCCAATGGCACCCCATACCATCACGCCAGGTGATACGCCAGTATGGCCATGACGAATACACGCTTCCAATGTGTGTTCACCGCGATGTCGCCAAACAAGGATGCGACCATCACGATGCTGTAAACAGAACCTGGATTCATCCGAAAAAATGACGTTTTGGCATTCGTGCATCCAGGTTCGTCGTTGAGTACACCATAGCAGGCGCTTCTGTCTGTGATGCAGCGTCAAGGGTAACCGCAGCCATGGTCTCCGAGCTGATAGTCCATGCTGCTGCAAACGTCGTCGAACTGTTGGTGCAGATGGTTGTTGTCTTGCAAACGTCCCCATCTGTTGACTCAGGGATCTAGATGTAGCTGCACGATCCGTTACAGCCATGCGGATAAGATGCCTGTCATTTCGACTGCTAGTGATACGAGGCCGTTGGGATCCAGCACGGCGTTCCGTATTACCCTCCTGAACCCACGGATTCCATATTCTGCTAACAGTCATTGGATCTCGACCAACGCGAGCAGCAATGTCGTGATACGATAAACCGCAATCGCGATTGGCTACAATCCTACCTTTATCAAAGTCGGAAACCTGAGGGTATGCATTTCTCCTCCTTACACGAGGCATCACAACAACGTTTTACCAGGCAACAACGGTCAACTGCTGTTTGTGTATGAGAAATCGGTTGGAAACTTTCCTCACGTCATCAGGTTGTAGGTGTCACCACCGGCGCCAACCTTGTGTTAAAGCTCTGAACAGTTAATCATTTGAATATCACAGCATCTTCTTCCTGTCGGTTAAATTTCGAGTCTGTAGCACGTCATCTTCGTGGTGTAGCAATTTTAATGGCCAGAGTTATTTTCATTGTATATGCCTTGAAACTGTGTGGGGTATAATTGTTCATTCTCTTTTCGATTTCCACGTGTATTACAGAAAATAACAGGGAAAAAAAGGAATCGGTTATTTCAGAGACCGGTTATTCTGAGCGGTTTTAACGTTCTGGTTAAACAGACACTGAAATATAAACGAGAAAACAGAAAACCGGTTGTTTCATCGATATCCACCATCCCTAATGTACAGATTTCTTCCTGGTATTCGTAATTGCCGGCCGCGGTGGTCTAGCGGTTCTAGGCGCGCAGTCCGGAACGGCGCGGCTGCTACGCCCCAGGTTCGAATCCTGCCTCGGGCATGGATGTGTGTGATGTCCTTAGGTTAGTTAGGTTTACGTAGTTCTAAGTTCTAGGGGACTGATGACCACAGATGTTAAGTCCCACAGTGCTCAGAGCCATTTGAACCATTTTGAAATCGTAATGGGGATTATCGGTATAGTGACCGTATTGGTGGCTAGACTCCACTGGAGGCTCGTCACTGACAAGTGACACACGCGCCAGGCGCGTTGGAGGTGCTGTACGGGGCGGAGCGAGACACGTGAGCTGCGGTGAGGCGAGGAGGCGTGCGGGACGCGGGCCGTGTTGCAACAGGCGGCCGGCGACCCGGTTGCAGATTTGCTGCAGCCTCGGCGGAAATTTATTATGCGAGCGCAAGTAGGTTAACGGGCAATCGGTCTGTCGGGCCGTGCGTAAGGGCGGCAGAGCGGGCGGCGGGTCGTTGACGCCGGCGAGGAGGGGGAGCCTGCCAGCCTGCTGCCTGCGGGGGCCGCCACCCAGAAACACTAGTCGGCCCTCAAATCGGTATTTCCTTCCGTTCCTGGATGTATTCCGCGAAGCGTACGCTACACTGTTCCTTTCAAGACTGCTTAAGGGAAGATGTACACTGAGGTGATAAAAGTAGTGCGGTAGCGATATGCACGTACACAGATGGAGGTAGTATTACGTACACAAGTATAAAAGGGCAGTGCAATTGGCGGAGCTGTCATCTATTCTCAGGAGATTCATGTGAAAAAGTTTCCGGCCTCATTATGATCGACAGACAGGAATTAAGAGACTTAGATCGTGGAGTCGTAATAGGAGCTAGACTCCAGGGAAATTTGTTAGGGAATTGTTAAGATTGTGCAGAGAATACCAGAATTCAAGCATTACCTCTCGTAAAGGACAGCGCTGTGGCCGAAGGCCTTCAGTTGACAACCGAGAGCAGCGACGTCTGGGCAGTGTTTTCATTGCAACACTGCGTGAAATCAGAAACCATTGTGGGACTCACGGCGGACGTATCCGTTACGGAAATGAGGCTAAATTTGGAGTTAAAGGGCTGTGGCAGTAGACGACCGACGCGAGTGCCTTTGTTGACAGCACAACATCGCCTGCAGTGCCTCCCCTGGCTCTTGACCCCGTCGGCTGGACCATAGAAGACTGGAAAACAGTGACTGGTCAGATGACTCCCGATTTCAGGTCGTAAGAATTGATGGTTGGGTTCGAGTGTGGGGTAGACCCGCTAAGTCATGGACCCAAGTCGTGAACAAGGCACTGTGCAAGTCAGTGCTGACTCCATAATGGTGTGGACTGTAATTACATCGAATCGACAAGGTCCTCTGGTCCATTTCATCCAATCATTGACCGACAGCAGCCATTCATGGACTTCGAGTTGCCAAATAACGATAGAATTTTTATGGATGACAGTGCGCCATATCACTGGGTCACAATGGATCGCAACTGATTTGAAGAACATTCTGGACAGTTCGAGCGAATGATTTGGCCACTCAGATCGCCCGACGTAAATTCCATCGAACGTTTGTGGGACACAATCGAGAGATCACTTCGTGCACAAAATCCTGCAACGGCAACACTTTCGCAATTATGGACGATTGTAAAGGAAGCATGGCTCAGCATTTCAGCAGGGAATTTGCAACGACTTATTGAGTCCATGCCACGTCGAGCTGCTGCACTAAGCCAGGCAAAAGGAGGCCCGACGCGATGTTAGGAGGTATCCCCTGACTTTTACTGCCTCAATGTATGTAAAAGTGGTCAACAATTTTGAAATTTTTTTGTCACCAGATAGTTCCGTAACGTATTAGATATATTGTTTCCTATTTTCAGAGCTTAACTCGTGCTAAAAATGTTGTAAGAAACATCTTTTTCCACGCCCCTTCTTTCTAAAAGATTCTGTTCATGTTTACTATATTTTCTTATTTCCTCCCATCTGAGAAGATGTCTCTAGAATATACAAGGCTGCGAGTTCATTTACAATGCAATTAGTTCCGATTTAATAAAGAAATGCACATATGGTGGAGAAGAATCCAACGAAACCTTTAATAACCTCATTTAGAAGAGACGGCCAAATACAACATCTTGCTCATATATTATTCTTAAAATTTTCTCATATGATGTTTGTTTGGTGCAATTATGGTAACACTGGAAGAATCAGGACTGTTATCAGACAAGGATTCGATGTAAGTTACTTCACTGAAAACCTATTGAAGGAGACTGATGAAATGCATAATGCTAGTTCTGAAATACTAGTGAAGTATATTTGCCCAAAGGGCACGCCAGATGGACCAGACTATAAGAAAAGAGCTATATGAAGACCAAGAAGACCAGTGTTTGGTTATGGCCAACATTAAGGTACTTGTTTCTGGCATAAATGCTAGTAAAATCTTTTTTCTGCTTTGCCCGTAATTTTAATTTATCAGTGCAGAAGAAATTTTTTTTGTTGAACCATTGCATATAAAGATGCGAAACTTGCTACATGCTTGATAAACAACTTCCTGTACTACAGAATTTTTCAAACTGCGGTACTGTCAAAGTTATTTAAATTTTCCTAAAATAAAAATTGCTATCGAGGATACATATACATTCAAAAAATTGTTGCGAGATTTCTAAGACTGAGATTAAAAAACTGTTACACACATTTGTTTAGCCAACTGCTAAGAATAATGTACCACATTTTGAAAGTGGTACGTAACCTTTAAGAAAATGTTTCTCTAGTTATACTGTGTGTCCTAAAGCTACTCAGCAACGTCTTGATCAAATTATTTGACAAAAAATTGAAAAAAAAGTTCAATAATACGATGGTGAGTCAAATGAAAACCTTAAATATTTTTTAAAATATTATTTATTGTGCAGAAGTGGTGCAAAGCTGTATCACTTTTGAACATAATCTCCGCCACGCTCAATGAAAGTCCTCCAGCACTTAAAAAGTGCATAAATTCCTTTAGAAAAAAATTCTTTTGGTAGTCTGCGCAACCACTCATGCACCGCCTGGCGTACCTCTTCATCAGAACGGAGCTTCTTTCCTCCCATTGCGTCTTTGAGTGGTTCAAACATGTGGAAATCACTTGGGGCAAGGTCTGGTGAGTATGGTGGATGAGGAAGATACTCAAAAATGCAGGCCTGTGATTGTTGCAACTGTTGTACGGGCAGTGTGGGGCCTTGCATTGTGATGTTGCAAAAGGACACCTGCTGACAACAATCCACGTCGCTTTGATTTGATCGCAGGCCGCATATGATTATTTAGGAGATCAGTGTACGATGCACTGGTGACAGTGGTTCCTCTAGGCACGTAATCTTCCAAGATGACGTCTTTTTCGTCCCAAAAGAGAGTCAGCATAACCTTCGCTGCTGATGGTTCTGTTCAAAATTTCCCTGGTTTTGGTGATGAGGAATGGCGCCATTTCCTGTTCCCTCTCTTTGTTTCCAGTTGGTGGAAGTGAACCCAGGTTTCGCCCCCAGTAACGATTCTTGCAAGGAAGCCATCACCTTCTCGTTCAAAAGCGCCGAAGAAGTTCTTCACAAGCATCAACACGTCGTTCTCTCATTTCAGGAGTCAGCTGCCGTTGCGCCCATCTTGCAGACACTTTATGAAACTGGAGCACATCATGCTCAATGTGGTGTGCTGACCCATGACTAATCTGTAATCATGCTGCAATGTCATTCAGTGTCACTCGGCGGTTTTCCTTCACTATGGCTTCAACTGATGCAATGTTCTGTGGAGTCACATCTCGTTGTGCTTGACCTGGACGAGGAGCATCTTCCTCTTAAGTCACACCCTTAGCGAACTACTCCATTCGTAGACTTGCTGCTGTGGCAAACATGCATCACCGTACTGAACCTTCTTTCGTCGATGAATTTCAATAGGTTTCATACCTTCATTACGCAAAAACCGAATAACAAAACGCTGTTCTTCCCTGGTGCATGTCACAAGTGGGGGGGCCATCTTTATACTGATACTGTGACGGTATGTGTGCATCTGCACTATGCTGCCACCTACAGACAATTCTGCACGTTGTTTGTGGCACGCCTACCAACTTACAGGATAACGGCGCGAAATTTCGATTTGTTATTACTAATTTAAGGTTTTCATTCGACTCACCCCCATATAATGACAACTTGTGCAAAATTTCGTTCAGTTATCTCTTAAAAAAGAATAATTTATATTCGCCTGCATGTATTCGTGTATTATCTCACACATCATCCTTAACGTATTCTCTTTTCATGAAATTTCTCGCCCGTTGTGAATACACAACTTGCAAATACATTTCATTGTTTGATGCACTTATAAATCGTCAGCGGTGCATGATACTTCGGACACGCATTCTTATCTGAAGAAACATTGCATCCGACTTGACACTGTCAAATACAGACATTACACTAATTTATTTCATACCAGAGCCAAGGCTATATGACGAGAAAACTAAATAAATCTCTCCCATGTGCGGGGATCACATAACTGCGCGAGCAGTATGGGAAGCAGACACTGGGACGTTTGGAAGTTTAGTTTGTCCTTGAACCGTGCTGGGTTAGCCGGAGCGCGTTGGTGACCGCTCTCGTAAAGCGGAAAATCCGGGTTCGAGTACCGGTCCAACACAAATTTACATTTGTTTGCAGTAAACCGTATAGCTGTGATGGTCCACCTTTTCGGCGGATTGCCTGAGTTCCTCCTGAATTCAGGTTGTTTCGAGAGACGATTGATATTGTTGTTTAGTGAACAGAATACGACATAACCGAGTGTCGGACAAATCTTACGAACGGGTTCAGGATTCAACATGTCGTTCTTAAGGGAACAAAACTCACAGATATAAAGGCAACTTAAGAAATACCCCAAAGAACTTTGGTAGCAACGTTACTGTTTACGGTATATATAAATGGTCTAATGCTGTGGTTCCTAACCTTTCTGAGACGATTATCCCTGAGAACAACCAGATAATAGTTAATAATCACGCCTCCCTCCGATCACCGTCATCAGTACGTCAAAACAAGCTTTAGCATTAAAAAGAAACTTCCTTTGAAAATTTTGTTTTTAAAATGGTGGAAGATACATTATGTTTTGTTTTCATAGGTGTTTTATTAAACCATGAACTAATGAGTCAATGAGACCAACGGTACTGCTTATTTCCAATAACCTTTTCTTATGAAATGACGAACTAGTCCTCTGTGGTTTACGGATGCTATATGCAACACTTTCTCAGAAAATTAAACGAACTACCCACGGTGAAGGTAGACACTCGGTACAAAACATCTTTGCCGGCAGCACTACTCTCCCTAGCGACACTTTTTTCTCCCACACCCTGCATCCCTAATGAAAATCAATTAACTAAAACTGTGTGCACTAGACTTAAGCCTAGATTTCTAAAACATTTCAGTGCTGGACACCTTACTTCTAATCTTGCAGTAACTGCAAGATTTCCCTGTTGCTACTGCAGTGTGTCTGATCACTGCCGCTAATGATAATAATTATAATAATAATGATACGAGTAGCTTTCAATAAGTAATGAAATACATTTTTTGTCTCTGAAAGCAGGTTGATTTTCTTCAGGATTTCGATAAATCATATTATTGCCCATTCTTTTGGCATAAAACCCCGTTTTTGGACATGGTCTTCGTTCAGTCCGGTCTTACGCTACCTTATCGGGAAGGTTTGTATGCCCGAATTGTAGCACTCTACTGGTCGACGTCGGAGCCAACGTCTCGCTGCATCAGTAAACTCCACATCATCCACGTACTGCTTTCCGCGGGTATATCCTTCATTGGGCCAAACAGATGGAAGTCTTCTGTTAGGCGGCTAGGAACCCAACAGGTTCACACCTTTAAGTACCCAAACTGGTGGACAGGTATATGTGTGTGTGTTCATGTGTCAGCACTAGCAACAGCGATGTCCAGTTGATCAGCGAGGCGTTGGATTTTGATCCGTCGATCACCTAGAATGAGGGTGTCCACAAGTTCAAAAATTCAGGAGTCACAGCTGCGGTTGGCCGACTGGCACACAGGAGATTTGACAGGTTTGCACGACGTTGATACGATGAAATGATGATGATTAGGACAACACAACTCCAAGTCCCTGCGCGGATCGAGCTGACCACTTGTTTTTTTTTTTTTTTTTGATAGTTTTGTTTGGTCGTTGCGGACGTCACATGACATCCGGTTAAGTTCGTTTGTTGATCCTTAAACTCAGTTTTTTATTACAGAGGCCAACCAGCTCTCTGTTTACTGACAGTTCTCCGTAGACATTCTTCAAGCGCCTATGAATATCTGCGATGCTTTGGTTTTCCGGAACGAAATTACAGGTCTCTGGAGCGCACCTCCATTACAGAAGCCATTTTGAAGCCTACGTATAGCACAGACATCTGTCGAAACTCTATGAAATTATAGGGGCTGAAGCGCGAATATTCCGCCATGTCACACATTAGATCCCCATTTTTTCAAACGAATCTGGCCGAGAAACAATGTGTTGCATTAATGACGTAATATGTACAGCAATTTTGTAATCTTTGCATAGTTACTGCTGTGTTGTGCTGCCAATTGGTTCGTTTAATAGCAAAGTGAGTAACGAAGCAATTGCTGGCCCACTGTGGGAACTTTCAACAACTCAGAGAAGCCATTTTTACCACATATGAAAGAATGTGTGACTATACAAGGTGTAACGGGTATAAGTACAGATATTTTTATGTGGTGCCTTAACTGGTACACACATCAGTGTGTTTGTTGTTTCTCCTCAGCATCGAACAGTCTTCCCACTAACAAGTCACAAACTTTATGACCTGATGTATTTTGCATGGTCGTACAGCACCACTAAGGTGGTTACAACTATCAGTGTATACTAACCGGTTTGCGTCTACGCTTCCACACTTCTACACATTACCTGCTGCCAAGGGAAAAACAAGAATCAATGCCTTGCCCTTGACACATGTACATGGATGTATAAAAATGCGACTTGTAATGGCTATAATCATTAGTCTCCAAATGACGTAAATACCGATACCATGTTGTTCAGTACACCTTTCTCGGTCACCAATAGAAATACCTGTTCTTATACGGATAACACATTTTATTTCTCAAATTTGCTGTCATAGAAAATGTAGCTCAAAGTACGTGTGTAGTGGGTGAACTATGTGAGGAACAAGATGCTAATACATTACCTCCATCACATTGTGGCACGGATTAATGATCGAATTCGAAAAAAAAACCATTATTATTAGTGACTTATGTAATCAGTGTTACGATCTTACGAGATGGCGATGGTAGTAATTGCCTGTTAAAAATAATTTAGTTTCGCAAACTGTTTTTAACCGTCCGAAAATTTCATTTTACCCCTGAGAAAGTAATTACCGCGTTCGTTGGGATCCATTAGTCTAGTGATTAAGGTCGGAAGCTCACAGATGATGCAGTTGTCTATGAAAAGATGACTACACCAGAAAAATGTAGAGAACTGCAGAAAGACCTCAGAGGATCCGTGGTCGGTGCAGGAACTAGCGATTGGGCCTAAACGTGAATTTAACGTGTTTTGTATAAATGTCCGACGAAATACACTGCTGTATGGTCTACTGGCGGCAAATCACTCGAATCAGCAGCTCCCGTATAATGACCAGGACTAACTACCGGAGCCACCTAAAGTGCGATTGCCACGTAAAACAAGTTGTATGAAATACGGTTGACAGGCTGCGATTCACTGGGCGAATGATCAGCGCATGTAATGCATCCATGAAAGAATCGGTTTACTTGTTTGACTGATCCTTAAGTACTGTTCGTAAGTCTGTGACCTTTACCAGGATGGACTGACAGAACACATGAGGAGGGGTGCATTCCGTCACAAGATTGCTTAGCAGGCGCGAAATAGTTACGGAGATGCCCAAAAAAGTCCAGTGCCGAACACTGAGATATGTTGTGTATTCTGCAGACGTTTGCTTTTGAAATTCCTAGAGAGAATGTTCCGAGAAGAATCGCGAAGTCTATTACTTCCTCCCACGTATCTACATCTACATCTACATCCATACTCCGCAAGCCACCTGACGGTGTGTGGCGGAGGGTACCTTCAGTACCTCTATCGGTTCTCCCTTCTATTCCAGTCTCGTATTGTTCGTGGAAAGAAGGATTGTCGGTATGTCTCTGTGTGGGCTCTAATCTCTCTGATTTTATCCTCATGGTCTCTTCGCGAGATATACGTAGGAGGGAGAAATATACTGCTTGACTCTTCGGTGAAGGTAAGTTCTCGAAACTTTGACAAAAGCCCGTACCGAGCTACTGAGCGTCTCTCCTGCAGAGTCTTCCACTGGAGTTTATATATCATCTCCGTAACGCTTTCGCGATTACTAAATGATCCTGTAACGAAGCGCGCTGCTCTTCGTTGGATCTTCTCTATGACTTGTATCAACCCTATCTGGTACGGATCCCACACTGCTGAGCAGTATTCAAGCAGTGGGCGAACAAGCGTACTGTACCCTACTTCCTTTGTTTTCGGATTGCATTTCCTTAGGACTCTTCCAATGAATCTCAGTCTGGCATCTGCTTTACCGACGATCAACATTATATGATCATTCCATTTTAAATCACTCCTAATGCGTACTCCCAGATAATTTATGGTATTAACTGCTTCCAGTTGCTGACCTGCTATTTTGTAGCTAAATGATAAAGGATCTATCTTTCTGTGTATTCGCAGCACATTACACTTGTCTACATTGAGATTCAATTGCCATTCCCTGCACCATGCGTCAATTCGCTGCAGATCCTCCTGCATTTCAGTACAATTTTCCATTGTTACAACCTCTCGATACACCATAGCATCATCTGCAAAAAGCCTCAGTGAACTTCCGATGTCATCCACCAGGTCATTTATGTTTATTGTGAATAGCAACGGTCCTATGACACTCCCCTGCGGCACACCTGAAATCACTCTTACTTCGGAAGACTTCTCTCCATTGAGAATAACATGCTGCGTCCTGTTATCTATGAACTCCTCAATCCAATCACACAATTGGTCTGATAGTCCATATGCTCTTACTTTGTTCATTAAACGACTGTGGGGAACTGTATCGAACGCCTTGCGGAAGTCAAGAAACACGGCATCTACCTGTCAACCCGTGTCTATGGCCCTCTGAATCTCGTGGACGAATAGCGCGATCTAGGTTTCACATGACCGTCTTTTTCGAAACCCATGCTGATTCCTACAGAGTAGATTTCTAGTCTCCAGAAAAGTCATTATACTAGAACATAATACGTGTTCCAAAATTCTACAACTGATCGACGTTAGAGATATACGTCTATAGTTCTGCACATCTGTTCGACGTCCCTTCTTGAAAACGGGGATGACCTGTGCCCTTTTCCAATCCTTTGGAACGCTACGCTCTTCTAGAGACCTACGGTACACCGCTGCAAGAAGGGGGGCAAGTTCCTTCGTGTACTCTGTGTAAAATTGCCAAACGACCTCAGCGACAGAATAGGGGAAGGTGGAGCTAATATGGACGTCTACCGACAGTCACTCTTCCAACACGCCATTAGCGAACAGAACAGGGAAAGGTCGGAAAGATAGTAGTACCAAAAATACCCTCCGGCACGTTCCGCATTCACACCCGTAGTCCCCGGAATAACACCACCCCTTAACGGTTACAAAAACATACGTGTTACTTCCTTACACACCGCACCAAGTAATCAATTCTTTTCGATTTTACTGACACACTTACAATTAATTTTACCGATAGCTACTCTGGCTTTTCTATATCAGGAACCTCTCTTGCCAACAACCGTTACCATTTCGATTATTTCTCATTTTTCCTGTCGCCATTTCGCTTTAGCGTCCCCCTCGTCCATTCTGATTGAACGAGAGGGACTCATTGAACTGCTGGCTCTATTTCCACTGGTACTGTACTCTTGAAAAAGTCCTTCTTGATTCTACGTGAGGCCTCCTTTCCTCTCGATTGTACATTATATACTAACTCCAGAGTCAGCCTGGATGGTTGGTGGTGCAATTCTGTATTAGCGTCAGCCTCACGCGGTAAATAACAATGCGGACTGAGTTTTCAGGAGCACTCCCTTACAATGGGCAGGCGTTATCCAAACCGGTGCCCCATTATCTCCCGTTGCAAAGCTATCTCCTTAAGCCGTCGAGCGCAGCGCTTGTGGATTTGCTTCCCATCTCGTTCATGTCAGCATTCATATGGTATATTTGGAACATTTTTCTTGTCGCCCTTCAAAGTGGTTTCCTCCTTGAATACCTTCTTGTGGTCTGTAAAATAGCATACCTACTGACAGAATGTTGGGGAAGGATACGAGGTTGACATGAAGACTTCCTGTCAAACCAAATTGAGTTCCATAACTGCCGCCACATCATACGAAACTGTGATCCATTTTTGTTTAAATAAATATTTTGTTATAATAAATAGAACCCACACACACTTAGCGCCGCAAAGTGCAATTTGTAATCTAACGTAAAAATACAAAGGGTGGGTGCAATAAAAAATTCTGAGTCATGTGTGAAAGTGTGCATATCTCAGAGGCTAGTGTACTAAAACAGCGTCCTCCATCATGAAACAGACTAAAAAATAACGAAATCAAAGCCTAAAAGAACTGATAATGAAACAGATTTTCGTACATATGGTAATCATACAATAAAACATAAAAACAGATGTTAAGAACAGCCTCACAATATAGGGTGCATCATACATTTTCTTTTTCGTTGGTATTGTGCAGTATACACAAACATATCTAACCAGCATACTTTGTGTCTTCCATCTGTTAAAATGAAACTTTAAAATTGGCCTTCATTTTAATGGATAAGAAAACAAAGAATACAAGTAAATTTGTCACACTTCTGTAATTTTTGTTGTTGGAACCTCTTTTTCTTGTTCCAAATAGACACGACGATCTGCAGCTCAGACTGTGACCGGTAAGTGGTAAATATAAAGTTGTGATCCAGACGGTATTTGTTTATTAAAATTAGGTCCGTAGTTCTCATGGGGAGAAATAGTCAAAAGCACAAAGAGCACCCAGTGTTCGTCAGGGCGGCAGGGTTACGTATATATGAAACTGCGAGGAACTGTATTTTTAAATCCAGAATATGCGGTGCAGTCTATTCGGTTTATAACTTCCTTATAATAATCCTCCAGTGAATAGTTTCCATTCCTGACGTGGGACTCTTGGAGGTATGTAACATAATCTACAGCTGGCAGCTATTCTTCATTAAACTCAAGTTATTTATCAGAGACAATTTTCTTGGAATATGAGAAGAACGAAAGTAATGTTGAAATTCTCGTCAACGATGAAGTAATCGCCGTGACACTGTCTCTATCGTCAAAATGACGGGGCAGATCTTTTTCGGAGGACGTGACACTGGTTGTAACTCCCAATGTACCAAAGCGCTTATTTTCTAGCCACAAGCTTTCCAGCATATATAATCGACATTTCCCTCACTGATGCAGTGCCGACAGCTTCAGCTGACGTCTGCGATTACTGTTTGGTATCGTGCATCTCACCCACAGTAAAACGTCGACGTAAAAAATTAGTTGGTATCGTTCTGAAAAGACCCACACACTGCTGATGAATTCCTTCTTCGTATTTTATTTTTGTCAGCATGATGGCTATTGTTGTCATCACATATTCAGCCCAAATTCTTGCTATCGGTTATAGTCAAGGGGCAAGACTTCGAATGACAACCGAGTTTCAACAATTGTTGACTTCATGTGGTACCCACTGCTGATTTCAGTGATAAAATTGACTAAAACCCCATCAACTAGATCTGATGAGTTTGGGAAGACGGGGGATGGGGAAAGAGGTCATCAAAAGGGGCAAGACTCGCCCGCCCTCAGATGTCAAGTCCCATAGTGCTTAGAGCCATTTGAACCATTTGACTCCCCCACAGAATACGGAGTGCAGAGTTTTTACTGCAGAATTTCTGTGCATTTATAAATATGATGGCACCAGCTTAGTACCGCTTTCAGGAGAACGATTGTACTCGTAATAGGCTTGAACAGCATGGCTGTGTTACATTTCGCAGTTATTCTCACCTTAGTTTCATCTACCGACCAAAATGCACAAAATGAGTAATTTTCTACACTATAAATTAAATAAGTTGTGAAATTCCCGTACGAAGCATAAAATTTGCTATCCAGGAACCTGCTTTTTCTCGTCTCGACATTACAGCTATTATTCACCGCGCGGAGCGGCCACGCGGTTTGAGGCACCATTGTCACGGATTGCGCGGCCCCTCCCGCCGGAGGTTCGAGTCCTCCCTCGGTGCATGGGTGTGCGCGTTGTTCCTAGCATAGGTTAGTTTAAATAGTGTGTAAGTCTAGGAACCGATGGCCTCAACAGTTTAGTCCCTTAGGAATTCAAATAATTTTCTTTTTGCTTATTATTCAAAAATTTAAAATTTTATGAAGCTCATTGTTGATGGTGCACAACCCCTGTCAACATTTGCATTAATGTGATCAGATGTATCTTCTTGTAAACAAGATGTTATATCGAAATTGCAAAAGTTTTTTTGAAAGTTAGTATCCAGTGTAGAAAGTAATCGTTTCTTAGTATTCTTAGTGTTCAGGTAACATGGAAATTGAGCAAGTATCGAACGTCCCCGTACCAGGTTACTTACATCAAGAGGCTGTTCTTTGAAGTTGGCTTTCCGTAACGAACTAAACTTGTGTTGTATGCAGACTGCTGAAACATACCTGTAACTGGCAAATAGTAGAGCGATGCTTTCATTTGGCAGTAATTCTCTCCCCCACAATTCTGTGGCAACTCCCAAGTGCTTTCGTACAGCTATAAGTTTTCGTCGTCACATCGTACAAGATAGCGGAGTAGGTTACGATTTATGCTCGAAGAGCGAGATCCACATTCCAATTTGGCTATCCAGATTTAAGTTTTCATTGGTCTAGACTCTACATATTCTATACTACGTAAGGCGAATCCTTCGCCGTCTGGTTTCGGGAGGACACTGCAGATTTCCAACACCATTCTTGTCCAACCCGAAAATGCACTACTACTGTAATGAGTTAGTTGCATGTAGTAGAATATCGAACTGTAAGTTTCCTTCGCTTATTGCTTAATTTTCAGTTCGTGAAACCGTTCTAAAGAGTTAAAGAGTGTCAGTGTTTTCCGTAACGCTCCACTGGGAATGGTTAGAAGCTGTTGGCGCTGACAGTAGTTGTGCAACAATAAAAGTGAGTGGTATAGTATACGCGGGGGATCGAGTCGTGACAAATCTATTCCACCTGATGTGCAAGATATATTAGTCAGTGACCCCCAGCCTTCAAAAAGAACGAAAAAAAGCACTGCTGGTGCATGTCAGTACTGCTGAAACATTAGTTTAATTATCCGTGGTTGGAAAATACTGAGATCATTATTTACAGGAGAATGGAAATACTGGCAGTGGCCGACGCAGCGAAGATTATTTTGGCTTGCAGAAGATTGTAGAAACACGTGAGGCAATGCTGACAGAATGTCTTAAATGAGAGATCGACAGATAAAACACATTCTGACACAGCAAGGAATCGACAGTTTGGTAACGGACGGTTGTGTGTCTGTGTTTGGGAAATAGGGCTAAGGGGGAGAAGAAAGAAGTCATAGAGATATACCGAGGCATGAATAGAGTAAGCAGGCTGAAATTGATGTACGATGTACGCTTGCAGTAGTTATTCAGAGATGAACAAGCTCGTGCAAGCCAGAACTGCCTCAAACCCACCTTCGGACTGAAGACCACGTGGTATGCTCAACACGCCACGAACATTTTCCATAAAATTTTTCGATTCCTACGAAAGATAAGTTTACTAAAGTAGGGCACTGCTTGTAGACTTTTTTGAAAATGGTCATTAGGTGTATGCCACTACCTTCTCGTATCCCGTGACAGTCCTTGTATTCTAGCATAACCGTTACCGGAACCTAGATAATTTGCATCACGTGTCCTGTCTAATGGTACAGTTTCCCCCTATTCTGCCCCTGGCAGTATCAAATGAACTGCTTCTAAATTCTTACAGCGAGTTGCATTAACCCGTCTCTTCCCTGGAAATCGCTTACTACAGACATCGACCCACACCTACACGACCTAAGACTTCATTTAGGTTCTCAGCATTCCATTGCATTGCTTTTCAAATGATTCCACCTGCTGCGAGATACCGCAATGCTTTGGATCTATAGTTATATTCGCAATTCAGATTGAGTGGATTTCATATGTTGCGACTAGTTGTCATTTGAGTTTCCTACTTCATTTATTTTGTGATTTATGTATTCTCAGTTGTCAGATTCATTAGGTGGGGTCCGCCACGACTTTCTCTGCTGTGCCAACCTTTTCCTGTGTCTAAAAAATCTGATAAGAGACATTTAAAGACTCAATATTGATAATTTTTTCATAATGTGGGGACACAGTCACAATATATTTCTTTAAAGTCAGTACCGACATTAAAGTGTTTTTTATTTGTAGTGTTACATTTTCACGATCGTGATTTCGGCTTTAAAGTGCCATTATTATGTGTTTTAATGTTATACAGGGCCTAAAATGGCATACTGTCGTATTTAAAATACACTATTAGACACATTGTCTAAGGGTCATTATTTCTGGTAAAAGCCTACTGCTTTGTTTTATCACCGAGTATACTCAATATTGACACCACTTGTCGAAACCCTGAATAACCATCGTTTGCTGCGCGGACCGCTACGAGACATGCAAGAAGAGAGTCGGTAAGGTTCTGGAAACCCGCCCGGTTAGCCGAGCGATCTACCGCACGGCTCTCCGGAGCGGGAAGGAGCGCCTGGTCCCCGGCACGAATCCGCCCGGTGGACTTTTGTGGAGGTCCGGTGAGCCGGCCAGTCTGTTGATGGTTTTTAGGCAGTTTTCCATCTGCCTCGGCGAATGCGGGCTGGTTCCCCTTATTCCGCCTCAGTACACTATGTCGGCGATTGCTGCGCAAATAAGTTCTCTACGTACGCGTACTCTACCACGCAATCATAGAGGTTACACTCGTCTGGCGTGAGACGTTTCCTGGGGGCGTCCACTGGGGGCCGAACCGCACAATGACCCTAGGTTCAGTGTTGGGCGGCGGAGAGGTGATGTGGACTGCGGTAGTCGTCGTGGGGTTGTGGACCCTACAGCTGCGGCGGGGACGGAGTCTCTCCGTCGTTTCTAAGTCCGCGGTCAACATACAACATACAAGGTTCTGGAAAGATCCGGCACGGATGTGGAACCATGCAGACTCCAGTGTCATGGGCAGTTGCACTAGGTTTCTCGGTTGAGGATCCATGGTGCCAATAGATTCTGGATTGGGTTTAAATCCGGGGAGATTTGTGGCCAGAGGTATAGAGTAAACTCTTCTTGGTGCAGACAAACTTGTAGGTAAGGCTACCATAGCTATAGGTAGTCACCTTGGGTATTAATAACCGCTTCAGCTGTAGTCTTTTTATTATTGGTTCACTACCGGCTTCGTGAAGATGTGGCTTTTAGTGCCAAGAAACCGGTAGTGATCTAATAATGAAGGACTAAATACAGCTGAAGCCGTTATTAACACCTAAGACGTTATTTTGGTGCTCTTCGAGCAACGCACGTACACTGTGAGTTGTTTGACACGTTGCATTGTGCTGTTGGTAGAGGCTGTCGTGCCGAGGAAAAACAGGTTGCATGTAAAGATGGACATAGTTCCCGGGGATAGATGCATTGTGGCTTTCAGAATGGCGAGTTCACCCCGGGAATACCCCTGGATCCTTCAGACGATTGTTGCAGGGTTTTTATTTTCAGACGTTCCACGCCGTTCACGCTAACGGCCATCTGGCCGATGGAGCATAAAATGTGATTCATCTGAAAAAGGCCAGCTGTCGCCACTCACTGGACATCGAGTTGCGGTGGTGGAGTTCAAATTCCAGCCTTCGTCACCGATGAACACCAATCAGCATGGATGCTTGGACAAGGTACCTGCTGCGGAAACGCATATGCAGCAACGTTCGCTGAATGGTCGTTCGGGAGACACTGTTGGTAGCCCCTTGGTTCATCTGAGTGTTCAGAAGTTCAATAGTTGCACAGCTATTCTCCCGTGCACATCTTCACAGCTGTCCTTCACCTCTGTCATCTATGGTCCGTTTTGAGCCACAGCTGGCTTCACGCCGATTTTGGACAGCGACTTTTTGCCATCTACGGCGGCACACGAACAGTTTACAAACTTACGTTGGCCCGAAATCCGACGATCATGCTAAATCGCTCTGTTTCCGCATTACGAGAACGACTGTACTTTTTTTTCCGCATTCCCCCCCCGGCAAGCTTTATACACTGCGCTGCTAGTGGTGTTACCTGCTATGTGTGAGAAGTTACTGCGTCTTGACGTCGAAAGAGGCAGTTGCCACATTAATGTGGCTGGACCGTGTGGTACGAATCAGTGCAGTAAAATGGAAAGTTGTTAAAGTTTTCTGGTATGATGAATATAGGATGATATCAACAACAGCAGAGAACGGTATAATGGGAGTAGGATTTATTATGAATTGGACAGTAGGGGAGAGAGTGAGTTACTGTGAACACCTCAGTGATAGGTTATCCTCATAACAATCAACAGCAAACCAACACCGATGACGTCGGTTCAGATATACATACGGACGTCCCAAGCACAAGCCGAAGAGACAGAGAAAGTATATGAGGATACAGAATGTGTGATTCAGTTTTTAAAGAGATGAAAATCTGATATTCGCTGTGGATTGGAATGCGGTAGTAGGAGAAGGAATAGAAGACAGATTTACAGGAGATTAAGGGCTTGGCAGTAGTAGTCAGAAAGGAGAAATATTGAGTTCTGCAATAAATTTCGGCTGGTAATAGCGAATACATTGTTCAAGGATCACAGCAGAAAGAGGTATACCTGAAAGAGGATTAAAGTCAAGGGAAGATAACAGCAGAAGTACATAATGGTGAGACAGAGATTCTGAAACCAGATAGTGGATAGTAAAGCATGTCCAGGAGCAGACACAGAACTGAATCACAATTTAGTAATGGAGAAGTGTAAACTGAAATCAGAGAGATGCTGGATACTGAAGTATCACGGTTTACTATGTGCGTTTGAAGTTCTCTGATACTGTAGGTACTGCGATAGTGACGTCACAGTAGCCAGTTCAAGTAAAGATGAATGAAGATTTCTAAAAAGAGCAACTGCAGATGTTGGACAAACAATTACAGGTGAAGGGAAAGAAACTGCGAAGATACCTTGTGTAACAAAAGAAATACTTTAGTTAATCGATGAAACAAGAAACTGCAAAAATATTTGGGGAAGGAAAGGAATACAGTATTTTATGTCACCAACAAATGACGTCAACCTAATATACGGAGAAATTAAAGGGAAATGGCTGCAAGAAAAAATATGAAGAAATCGAGAAGGAAATAGTCTTAAGAAGGAAGTCAATGTAGTCGAGGTGGAGTTAAAAGTAGGCGCGTCGACATTAAGAGTATAAAATGCACGGTAGCTTGGTAGAAAAGACAAGGTCATTTGGAAGGAAGCAATATGTAGAGTCTTCCTGTAACTTGCGCTCTCGGAAGTGGTCGAGGTTTCTTATTTCGTCGTCAGTGGGACGCTTTACTCTACGGTTCCTTAGTCCTTCCCTCTCTAAAAATCTTGTACTGTGTATCACTTAACTGTAGTTTCACGTTACATAATATTCTGTTGTTTTTCAGAGTGTGTAATGTTACTAACTAGGTTGATGACTTCTTTGAAATTACTCGAGAACACCTTACTGTTGCAGTCTGTTGACGGACCTGTTTCATCTACATGGTTACTCTGCAATTCACATTTAAGTGCTTGGCAGAGGGTTCATCGAACCACAATCATACTATCTCTCTACCATTCCACTCCCGAACAGCGCGCGGGAAAAACGAACACCTAAACGTCTCTGTTCGAGCTCTGATTTCTCTTATTTTATTTTGATGATCATTCCTACCTATGTAGTTTGGGCTCAACAAAATATTTTCGCATTCGGAAGAGAAAGTTGGTGACTGAAATTTCGTAAATATATCTCGCCGCGACGAAAAACGTCTTTGCTTTAATGACTTCCATCCCAACTCGCGTATCATATCTGCCACACTCTCTCCCCTATTACGTGATAATACAAAACGAGCTGCCCTTTTTTGCACCCTTTCGATGTCCTCCGTCAATCCCACCTGGTAAGGACCCCACACCGCGCAGCAATATTCTAACAGAGGACGAGCGTAGTGTAAGCTGTCTCTTTAGTGGGCTTGTTGCATCTTCTAAGTGTGTGCCAATGAAACGCAACCTTTGGCTTGCCTTCGCCACAATATTATCTATGCGGTCTTTCCAACTGAAGTTGTTCGTAATTTTAACACCCAGGTACTTAGTTAAATTGACAGCCTTGAGAATTGTACTATTTATCGAGTAATCGAATTCCAACGCATTTCTTTTGGAACTCATGTGGATCACCTCACACTTTTCGTTATTTAACGACAGCTGCCACCTGCCACACCATACAGCAATCTTTTCTAAATCGCTCTGCAACTGATACTGGTCCTCGGATGACCTTACTAGACGGTAAATTACAGCATCATCTGCGAACAACCTAAGAGAACTGCTCACATTGTCACCCAGGTCATTTATATGGATCAGGAACAGCAGAGGTCCCAGGACGCTTCCCTGGGGAACTCAACGATTTGCCGTCTATTACTACGAACTGCGTTCTTCCTGACAGGAAATCACGAATCCAGTCGCACAACTGAGACGATACCCCGTAGGCCCGCAGCTTGAGTAGAAGTCGCTTGTGAGGAACGGTGTCAAAAGCTTTCCGGAAATCAGAAATACGGAATCAACTTGAGATCCCCTGTCGATAGCGGCCATTACTTCGTGCGAATAAAGAGCTAGCTGCGTTGCACAAGAACGATGTTTTCTGAAACCACGTTGATTACGTATCAATAGATCGTTCCCTTCGAGGTGATTCATAATGTTTGAATACAGTATATGCTCCAAAACCCTACTGCAAACCGACGTCAATGATATAGGTCTGTAGTTCGATGGATTACTCCTACTACCCTTCTTAAACACTGGTGCGGCCTGCGCAATTTTCCAATCTGTATGTACAAATCTATCGGTGAGCGAGCGGTTGTATATGATTGCTGTTACTAAATTGAGTGTTAACATTAATCATTTAAAATTAACTTATCTGCGTGTTTCTTATCGTCAACATACATGTATATTGGCAACGATCAGCTTCTCTTATCGATTCAGATCATATTTCACACGGACCATACTAGCACGAAGAATTAATAACACTCGACAATGGCAATTTGTTCAGAACTCACTTCCAAAATGAAGTCTTAACTTGTGTCTTTATGACTCATAAACTTCTCCAAAACGCTTTGTGAAAGAAGATGATTAATTACAGACATTTCTCGAAATTGATTACCGAGTCTTCATCGTCTGTTAACACAGAAAGTTCCGCAGACTACTGCAGATGGGCTCCTACAAATGGGTCTATGAAATATTTACACTGATCGCGTGATTAAGTAAGACCGACAGTTACATTTCGAAATTTACATGTCAATGAACCTTAATCGCGAACTTTTCCCCTAAGCGGTGAATCCGTAGAAAGAGATGTTGATCGTGTTACTGCTAACCACCAACTCCCGACGCACTGTATGGTGGAGGTATGTAAGGACTAACGCAAAAATAGTTTATGAAATCAGATTTTAGATAAAGTAAACTGATTACTGTAAAGAGGAAAATTAGAGCTTTCGAATGAACGAAGTCTCTGTATAAATACAGTTTTAACACACAGTATTTTTGCCATCATACGACATGGGAATACGCTTAGTTACCTATTTCTCTGACAGAAAAGGTTTCCTGTAGTACTAAATGGACCATTTGAATCGTGTAGCTTTAGTGAATTATTGAATAATTAATTTTAATGGAATATGGCCTAAATAATAATTTCGACATTCTAGGTAGATGTGACATGTTACCTACCAGAGTACCATAAAAGATAAGAAAAATATTATATAACGAGTAGAATGGTAGCAAATGGAATGATTGCCCCCTGCTACATTTCAAGTGAAAGGGCTATAAATATCCCCGGTGTGAACTGCAATGGCGGTGTGAGATCAGGGAGTCTTCGTGTGAACTCGCTGTTGAGAGAGCTTACGAGCGTGAAGAGTGCTCAGGGAACGTAAGTTTCTCGCATTCTGCCAACTGACTGAGATGACAGGTAACAGCAGAAGGAACTGTAGTATCAGTTCTTTTTTTTTATATCTCTCTTCGTATATGTCCCGGTATCTTCACATATCCATAACTGAGATTCTTCTAAAGTCACAGTAACACGTGTCTGTTGGTGTACAAAAGTCACAAAAACGTAGACTTCGCAAATAACAAAAATGCTGTAGCTTACGATATTTTGCTTGTCTTACAGGTAATCTGTAGTGGACGATAAAAGCTACATTGTAGCTTGTCACCGACTTTCAGTTTAATTGTTGAAACAAACTTAATTTAGACACGATGTTTGAAGCTGACACCAAGGACTACAGGAACACGTGGCCATTGCAAACAGGTCAGTCCACTGTCTACAACGGAGCCACCTCCGATCTTAATTGAACCCGAATGTGTGTAACGACACAGCTTTTGGAACGAGTTGCAGTGCCGCAATTGAATGGTCTGGAAATGAGACGTATACATTACATTAAAGTTCCTGGCAATTCTTTCCCCAACATCTAATACAGAACAATGGGGAATTAAAAATATTGAAAAGATGAAGACCTACCTTTCAATTATGGGTGTCCATAGCGTGTCAAGGAAAATGATATTCAGAACAAATTCTGCATTATAGCACTACAATAATTTATTTACAAGGTGTCTGCTTCGAATTTACGCTGCCTGATTCAGTTGCTGTTTATGCAAGGAGCGTAGGACAATACTGTTCTCCGTACACGAGAATGACAAACAGAACACAGATTTCGCATACGAAGGCAGGGAACCAAATGAGGTGTGTGCTAAATATTCCTTTTGTTAAGTGGGATAAACTCTTAACGTAAAAGTCAACTAATCAGTCGGAAAGAGGTAAAACTAAGGTATAGATTTACATCTGTAACTTGTAAAGTGGTTATACGTGAAGGTAAAGAATAAATACACAAGACGAACAGTAGATGCCTTAAGACTATCAGGTGGTGGTGCCCTTCTTCCTAAACGAGAGGAAATATTAATTAAACTACTGACACAATTGAGTACATTACCTGCCACAGGACGATAATTAAGACTAGACAAAATAAAGTACATTCATAACAGTAACTAGATAATTCGGATAATTGCTTCGTCATGCGTCGGTTTTTTGTCTTTAATGTATTTGTTATATGTCAGCTTAAGTTAACACGGAATTATCCTGCATTATCAACATCTGAAAATACCTTTATTTGTTGATTTATATGGGGACCTTCTCCTCTCTGAATGGAAGTTAGTAGGCATACTTCCACTGTAATTACTCTTATTTCAAAATTCAGCTGATTTTGGGTTTAAAAGTATTGGTTATGTGAGTAATTAGCTGTAGCCAATGATAAACTATCTGCCCACATTTTATTTACTGCAGAGCACTGCAGCTTTGTATGTACTTCTCTATTTCATTAATTTTATGGGTCTTTTAGAGTAATATCATCTTCAGTTGCACTTTTCTTTAATTAACGATGTTTCATGATCACCGCCACCAGCCTTTGGCATTCACTGGTGTATTAAGGCCTCCTCTAATCTTTCAGGGTTACGCACTGTCACCGCACCTGCATACTTTTCCCTGTTATCTGCCCGCCTTCCGTAAGGTAAACGTCTCGGTCTTTACTTATATGTTGCAACCCAGCAACAATTATGCTCGTCCACTTACTATTCACTAGTCTGGCAGCTGTCATCCCACCTCCACTTCATTTTCGTTATTGTTATAATTACATCTTTCACTTCGGTCTATTTCTTTATCATGTGTTTATTTCCTGTCTCTTCCAGCAATTCCCATCATTTACCTCTCCATCACTGGCTGAGAAAAAGTTTTTAATTTTTATTTTACTTTATACAGACATAAGTGGTTTCCGTGGGCCAAAGCTAGTAATATACATTGTTAATATGCGATTTAAGATTCAGTGGATGCTCTTAAAATATAAGAGGTCGAAGGAAAAACAGAAGCTACAGAAGTTTAATTATCCTGATATCCTGATTACTTTCAAACTTAGTAATCCATGTTCGTTTTCCTCAAATAGTAACATAATTTAAGATCATCGCGTTAAGGACAATGTAGAATCTTTTCTTTCTCATTCAGAAATTTTTATCTCTTGTTGTACTATGATCAGTCATTGATTTTGCTTCTTAGTTGTGCCTCTATATTTCTGACTACCACAGTTGATACAACCATTTAGCATTCTGAAATTTCGAATGAAACAGCATGTTTTGTGTTACTCGCTGCTGTTTATTTATTTCTATAGTGCGTTACGAAGGTTTAAACCTCCATGAGGTGTATTTATGTTGATTAAAATGGCATTTATATATTGTATTTCGACTTTGGAGTTAACTGTGGCTCTGTAAAGTAGATGAAAACAAAACTATTATTTCAATATATGGGTCGCAATTTTGTGGAGGTCTCTGATTGAAAGAATAAAAGAAAATGTACATATGAAAGTAAAATAAACAAAGTAAAATTACCTCCAGTGGTCGCAGACTTTCTCCTGTCGTGTTACATATACTCCATCACTGAGGGCACAAAGATGGCGTCTTGAATCTAAAAGGCTGCAAAGATCAAATAGAAAAACTAAATACTATATCAGAGCAAGTTTCAGTGGATTGTGGAGATAATTAGTTGCTTATATGAAAAGAAATAAAAGAAATGTAAGTTTAAATATAAGGGGCGTTCAAAAAGAAACGAGCCGGAGGCATAATTACAGAAACCAGTACGTATATGTTACAAGTATTGATCCTGGCTGTTGAGACACTTGTTCCACAATGACACAAGGCGGTGAATGGCTGTCTCATAAAATTCCCAGAGCTGCGATGTTTACCAATTCCACACGTTCAACTGGACGTCGTCGTCCGAGGTGAATCGTTGGCCCTTCAGAGCCTTTTTAAGGGGACCAAAAATAGCGTAATTGCAGGGAGAGAGGTCCGTACTGTATGGAGGGTGGCCGAGAATCTCCTATTCGAATTTCTACAGGAGTGCCATGAGTATTTATGAGGCTTTGCATTGTCGTGAAGCAGAATGACCCCACGGGTGAGATTGCCTGGTCGTTTTGATTTGATCGTTTGGCTAACGGTGGTCAAGGTTTGCGAGCAACGCTGGGCATTCACTGTTGTCCCGTGCAGCAGGAAGTGAATCAGAAGGGGGCCACCTTGGTCAAAGAAAAAGTCAGCATAAGCTTCCACGCACTCGTGTGGACGGCGACGTCGAGCTGTACGTGAGGAACTGGCTAACATCGCAGCCCCGGGAACTTCATGAGACAGCCATTCACAGCCGTGTGTCGCAGTGGGACAAGTGTTTCAACAGCCAGGGTCACTACTGCTTTCTGTTATTATGCTCCGGCCCGTTTCTTTTTGAACGCCCCTTATATGTAAGTGGTCAAAGATCTTTATTTAAAGTTTACAAGTCAAGATTTTTTATACGTGTAAGTAATCAGGGGGATATGTTGGAAACATTAAGTTTGATAATATTACGCTGCTAACAGTGGCAGAATTTATATATAATCAAACAAATTACTTATTACTACTATTGGTAGTGTATGTGTGTGTGTGTGTGTGTGTGTGTGTGTGTGTGTGTGTGTGCGTGTGTGAATGTTTGTGTGCTGTTGTAATTACAGTTTTAGATAATTATTGTACCTATTAGAGTGGACCACCAGATACAAGAGCAAAATTTGAGGTAAACGAGTTCATTGTGGGCGGTAAACGGCATGGAAAGGGCAAGTCCACATGCAAAAAAGAAGAAGATACTGCATTTGCATATTGATAAAACCAGTTTGTTGATGACGTTTGCACTCCTAATCGTTGAGGATCAAGTATCGAGTGTAGTTGATCTATGTATGAGACATTGGCTTCATAATTAGGAGTCACGTATTCATCTTAATGCACCAGGGTGATTTGCTCCACAATACGACGGGTGATTCTACCATGAAACTTGAACGATTTAGCCAGTAATATATTTCGTATGAAATTTATCTTCAGGGTTACAAATTCATCAAGATAATCTGGGATTTTTATTTCAAATTTCCTGTACTATACTGCTGGCTGTTCAAATTACAACACCATAAAGGACAGCAGATTAGGAAATTTCACTCATTGTGCGCATGCAGTGTAGTATGGACAAAATAAGATCAAATTTGCACGTGATTACCCATTACCCCGAATGCAGGGTGCTTACTAATCTTTGGTGGTAGATACTGGCGTTTCATTCGAAACTGCTTCAGAACTTTGAAAGAGAGATCGTAGAGGGTGGCAATGGTGACATGGAAGTTTCCAGACAATTGGTGACGTCAGTCGATGAGAGTTTTGGAGAACTTGCTGGCCAGAGCGACGGTTGCACAAATTGTGAATCGAGAAAGATTAAGACAGCACGGGCAACTTGGGGTCTTGCGTTATCTCATTGAAAGATAATGCCAGGAGGACCTTAATACGTAATGTAATCTCTGCTCTCAATTTAACAGCTAGCAGACGAGACGTGATCGTGTTCTATAACTAATGGCGTCCCATACTACACTTCACGTGCAGGGCCGTATTGGTCACCGTGATGACGGTTACGATACTTCAGACGTCACTGCACTCTCTTTGTGGATACTTTTATGGCTTCAAACATGAACATTCCCTGGAAAATCTGACGGGACAGTATCTGCTATAACGAGGCAATGGTGACAAGTGAAAATTTGTGCTGGACTGGCACTCGAACCCAGATAGCCTGCTTTAAGCAGGGGGTCGCTGTGACAGCTTCAGCTATCCAAGCACTATCCACACTGAATATATCACGATATGCCGTCAGGGCTTAGATATGACTGTCATACGTATGGTGTCTGTTCTTTTGGACACCACTCACATAACAGTCAGAATATGCGTATCCTCTCGGGAGCCTCTCACGTAGGGCTGTTTGTTCCAGAATGGCGTTGCGTGTGGCCTCCTGACACCATCTACTTCACATTCGCATGACAGCAGTGGCAGACGGGCAAATGATAGTAACAAAATCGCGGAACGATAAACCGCAGTCCCGGCAGGGCAGGGACTTGTCGCTGGTGGATGTTTAATCTTGTTAACGGGAGGCATAACGTGATGTCACAGATAAATAACAATCAAATGCGATTTCTGAATGATGAACCTGCTGTGTCATATTTCTTTATGTACGAAGTGTACATGGCTTTACAGCTACCTACACTAGTGGCCATTAAAATTGCTACACCAAGAATAAAAGCAGATGATAAACGAGTATTCATTGGACAAATATATTATACTAGAACCGACATGTAATTACATTTTCACGCAATTTGGGTGCATAGATCCTGAGAAATCAGTACCCAGAACAACCACCTCTGGTCGTAATAACGGCCTTGATACGCCTGGGCATTGAGTCAAACAGAGCTTGGATGGCGTGTACAGGTACAGCTGCCCATGCAGCTACAACACGATACCACAGTTCATCAAGAATTGTGACTGGTGTATTGTGACGAGCCAGTTGCTCAGCCATCATTGACCAGGCGTTTCCAATTGATGAGAGATCTGGAGAATGTGCTGTCCAGGGCAGTAGTCGTACATTTTCTGTATCCAGAAAGGCCCGTGCAGGACCTGCAACATGCGGTCGTGCATTATCCTGCTGAAATGTAGGGTTTCGCAGGGACTGAATGAAGGGTAGAGCCACGGGTCGTAACACATCATAAATGTAACGTCTACTGTTCAAAGTGCTGTCAATGCGAATAAGAGGTGACCGAGACGTGTAACCAATGGCACCCAATACAATCACGACGGGTGATACGCCAGTATGGCGATGACGAATACACGCTTCCAACGTACGTTCATCGCGATGTCGCCAAACACGGATGCGACCATCATGATGCTGTAAACAGAACCTGGATTCATCCGAAAAAATGACGTTTTGGCATTCGTGCATCCAGGTTCGTCGTTGAGTACACCATCGCAGGTGCTTCTGTCTGTGATGCAGCCTCAAGGCTAACCGCAGCCACGGTCTCCGAGCTGATAGTCCATGCTGCTACAAACGTCGTCGAACTGTTCGTGAAGATGGTTGTTGTCTTGCAAACGTCCCCATCTGTTGCCTCAGGTATTGAGACGTGGCTGCACGATCCGTTACAGCCATGCGGATAAGATGCCTGTCATCTCGACTGCTAGTGATACGAGGCCGTTGGGATCCAGCACGGCGTTTCGTATTACTCTCCTGAACCCACGGATTCCATATTCTGCTAACAGTCGTTGGATCTCGACCAACGCGAGCAGCAATGTCGCGATACGATAAACCGCAATCGCGATAGGCTACAATCCTACCTTTATCAAAGTCGGAAACGTGATGGTACGCATTTCTCCTCCTTACACGAGACATCACAACAACGTTTCACCAGGCAACGCCTGTCAGCTGCTGTTTGTGTATGAGAAATCGGTTGGAAACTTTCCTCATGTCATCAGGTTGTAGGTGTCGCCACCGGCGCCAACATTGTGTGAATGCTCTGAAAAGCTAATCATTTGCATGTCACAGCATCTTCTTCCTGTCGGTTAAATTTCGAGTCTGTAGCACGTCATCTTCGTGGTGTAGCAATTTTAATGGCCAGTAGAGTAATTACCCTGAAATACTGGTCATTTTCATATGCGCACATGCAGAAAGCTTCTTATGAATCTGACGCGTATTGCACGCTGCGATCATGGTGCCACATTGATGCCCAACACTGTATCCGCTACGTTATCAATCAACAGTAGCACGAGCTCCAGTGCTTGGTCTACAGAAGCTGCCCTCTATTTGGTAGAGGAATCTAGGAACACGTCCAGCTACCTGCATCCACACACACCTGTCCCCTTCTGTCCGGCCGCGTGAGGCCGCGGCACGTGGAGGAGCGCGCATCTCGAATTAGCGGGTTTGCAAGTCGTATGCGGCGCCCTCGAGTTAAGCAGGGCGCGTGTCGCGGCTGCTCCACCTGCGTAGGCGAATGCCGCCAGGAACTTCCACGTGGAGCCACGCGGCTCAGACCGACCGATACGCCAATTTAAATGTTATCATGCTAAAGGGGCTAAGCGCCAGTTTTGCATGAACTGTGTTTCCTACTTCTTTAGGTGGTATGTCAATAGGGCTTTTACGAGGGGCGTACCATAAGCAATGCAACACATTTCTCTTTCTCCGTCAATTGCGACTGAAAAGAATGCAGAATTTGTTCCGCGACGTCGTGGAATATTCACGCTTCAGCTCCTATAGTTTCAGGAAGTCCCAGTAGGTGGCGGCGCTATGTGTAACTTTCAAAACCGTGATTGTAGCCGAAGTGCGGTCTAAGCAGAGAGCTGTCATTGAGTTTCTTTTGGTGGAAAACCAGAACATCGTAGATATTCATAGGCGCTTGCAAAATGACTGCGGAGACCTGACAGTGAATGAAAGAACAGTGAGTCGACGGGTGAAGCGTCTGTCATCATCGCAACAACGTAGCGCAAACCTGGTCGATATCTCGCGTGCTGACCGGCCACACCCAGCTGTGACTGCTGCAATGTCGGAACGTCCTGTCACTCTGATCCGGTTGCCACAATCGAACACTACGTTGTGCAAGTGGACGTCTTTCTTGGTAGCGCTGACACACTAGTCCGCTAGTTGGCGTACTCAAAGGTGTATGAAAGCTGGGTTCTTCGCAACCTAATAGAACACCATAACGAGCAACGGAGGATCATCTGTGGAGAATTGCTAGCGCGTTACGAGGCTGATCGTGACAGTTTTTGTCAAACATTGTCAGAGTGATGAAAGATGGGTTCTTCACTTCGAACCGGAAACAAACTGGCAATCCATGGAGTGGCACCACACCACTCTCCTCCGAAGAAAAAGTACAAAGCCAAACCTTCAGCCAGTAAGGGCATGACGATAGTCTTCTGGCTGTCTGAAGGGGCTATTCTGACAACGCAAAGCATCCCAAAAGTCAACGCTGGACCCTTCTTCTTCATCCACTCTAGAGCTAGGATCTCACACATTCCGACTTCCAATTGTTTGGCCCAATGAAGGATGCATTGCGCGGGGAGCAGTACATAACGATGTTATTGATGCTGTAAGTCGTTCGCCCTGACGTCGACCAATAGAGTGGCACCATGCAAGCATACAGACCCTCCCAGTAAGGTGGCTCACATAATCTACATAGCAGCGACGATCGAAAGAATACTAGCTGGTCATGAGAACTTTTAATCACTAACTATCACGAGCAGCCACAGCTCATCCCAAAAGGTATGTGCGTAGGGACAGCTAAACCAGTCCAGGAAGGACAGATTAGTGTCATAAACGAAGAATCGTACTTATCACCACAAACAGTGCAGTGGAGGAAGCTACTATTGCGAGTTGTAGCCTCTCTGAGTTAATTTTCGGATGCTTTCAAATCCCAAAAAAGGTCAGACCAAGTGGCCATGGTAAGACACTATATCAATTCTTGTGATCAATCACCAATCAGCCATCGCTCATATATGGTGTCGCCACCTGTAAGACAGATCATCTAGGAAGTCTCGGAGAAAGATGTTTTTCCATTGCCGCTCATTGATGACACCATCGAAAGGAGTAAGGTATTTCTCAAGTATGAACATGCAGACGGGCTACTGACTGATCGAGGTGACCAGACTGCCCAGAAAAAGACTGCCTTCGTAACTCCCGACGGCCCTTAAAGCCTTGCCGTTTGAAGTGTGTAACGCTCCAGCCACCTTCGAATGTGCTATGCACAACGTGCTGTAATACCAGAAATGGACGACGTCTCTAAGGCTTTTGAAGAACGTCTAAGCCGCTTGACAACCGTGTTGAAGTGTATTCAGCCAGAAAACCTCTGCTAGAAAACGAAGATGTTCCTTGCTGCCACCCAAGAAAAACAAAAAGTATTGGGCTATCTAGGGAATGTCTATTTAGTTCATACCGACCCAGAGAAAATATGAGCAATCCTCGGCACATTTGTAGTATGAGAAGTTTTCTCGGACTGCACTAGTCCTGCTGGCATTTCACAAAGGACTTCTTTACTAAGGCTTGTCCCTTGCAACATCTGCTACAAGGAGACGCCAAATTTTCCTAGAACCAGGTGCATGACAGATCTTGTCTTTAAGGAGGCGCTAACGTATTATTTAACTCTAGTATTGTATAACGAGACTGCCGAGACAGACCTTCGATGCTAGCTAGCACATTTCAGGAAGGTATTAGAAAGGTGATAGATTATGCTTCCAGAGTAGTGCCCAAAATGAACTCCTCTACAACCGAGAAAGAGGGCCTTGCCAGCGTGGATCGACGGCGCAGCCACAAATCTCATTCATGCACGTTGTACTTTATTTGTCGCCGATCAAAGTCTTTGGCGCTTGCGTATCTGTGGCGGCAATGTGCAATGCTGCGGACGGCGAGTCAAAGAGGATGGAGCAAATGCTGGAACATCAGTCTTTCTGGCTCACTCTGAAGATAGTTGAACGTTATATAGCCGAAATATTCGAAGAAAAAGTGGAAATTACACGGATGCACATCTGAATTTTAAGGGAGCCATCAATGCGCCGCGAAAACATGAAGATGCGCAGCAGCATTGATAACATCTTAGTCACCCCTGCATTAAATGGCATTGCAACTGAACAGAGGAAAGAGCCAACACTAATGAAAACCAAAGAAACTTGAAGAAGGTCGAAAGAGCGAAAGAGAATTCCAGTTAATTAGCAGACCATCGTATGAGAGAAACTATGTTTCAATCCGGCAAAAATTGTTACTCGTCTTTCCAGCTCATTTACGGCCAGCTATACTGAAATATTTTCACGACGCTAAGACATCTGGTCACCTTGGATATGTGAAGACTTTAAAGGAATGAGACACAGATGTCAGTGGCCAATTCTCTACCGATTCGATAGACACTATAACAGATACTGTAAGAAATGTCAACGACGGAAGCAATAACCGCAGTTGCCTTCGGGGTAGCTGTCTACGATGGCTAGTCACAATGTTTTAAGTATCACCTCCAAAAACAAAGGAACTTGGTGATGGTGTTATTCCTTCTCATCATTGTACCTTTCGATGCGACATTTTGCGGTGAGGGAAAATTTTAAATCCAAATGAAGCAGCAACTGGAATTGTGCGCAGATCAGTTGAACGGACACATAGTCTTTGAGCAACAACACCCCCTATAACAGCTTCCCATGGTATTTGGTCTTCGTAGCATTTTATAAACTCGTCAAGTGATTTCGGTAGTACAGTGCACGGCGCACCACGAATGTGACGGAAATCGGATAATGGATGGTTTATTCAAGAGAAATAGCTTCACAAACGAAGGAAGTCAATACGTTGGTTCACCTCTCGCCATTTTGCAAGCAGTTATTCCGCTTGGTACTGATTAGCAGAGTTGTTGGACGTCTTCCTGAGGGATCTCGTGCCGAATTCCGTCGAATTGGCGCGTTAGATAGTCGAAATCCCGAGCTGGTTAGAGGTTCTTCCCGACAATTCTCTAAACATTTAGTTGAAGCCTGGAACTTCATTGACTGGAGTAGAACTGTCTTCAGTGATGAGTCCTACTTCGAGCTGAGCCCCGATGACCATCGAAGACGTGTCTGCAGGCCCAGCAGACAGTGGTGGGGTATCCAGGATGCCAATGTGACTGTCACCCACCATACGGCCCGACAACCAGGGGATCGTCAGATCTCTCCTCAACTGAGAACGTTGGGAGCATTGTGGACAGGGCCCTCCAACCAGCTCCTTATTTTGCCGATATAATGGGCCAATTGGACAGAATTTGGCATGATATCTCTCAGGAGAACATCCAACAACAATATCAACTGACAACCTTGGGTGCCATTTCATTTCATAACAGTTCCCAGCTCGAAGTGGGACTCATCACTGAAGACAATTCTACTCCAGTTGAGGAGCCTCGAGGATCCAGTTGAGAGTTTTTGGAGCGTTGTGGGCAGGGTCCTCCGACCAGCTCGGTATTCTGACGACATCCAGAAACTCTGTCAGTCCGTGCCTTTAGGTGTCATCTGCGGCACTCTAACAGCATGGCGGAACGTGGATGACATTTTACGGGCCGGCCGGAGTGACCGAGCGGTTCTAGGCGCTACAGTGTGGAACCCCACGACCGCTACGGTCGCAGGTTCGAATCCTGCCTCGGGTATGGATGTGTGTGATGTCCTTAGGTTAGTTAGGTTTAAGTAGCTCTAAGTTCTAGGGGACTGATAACCTCAGATCAGAAGTTAAGTCCCATGGTGCCCAGAGCCATTTGAAACAACATTTTACGCCCGTTTTGTTACCCTTTTTGGTAAGCCATCTTGGCCTTACATTTCAGCAAGGTAATGCCCGCCGGCACACAGTGAGAATTTCTACTGCATGTCTTCGTGCTTCTGGAACCCTACCTTGACCAGTAAGGTCACAGGATCTCCAATCGAAGAGAATCTGGCACGAGACCTTTCAGTAGAACATTCAATAAATGCATCAATCAATACTAATCCAAATAACTGCTTTCATAAGAGCCAGAAGTGGACTGATGCATTATTTACTTGCTTAATTTGTGAAGCTCTTTCTCTTGAATACATCATCCAGTTTTTCTGAAATTCCAATCGTCTGTTTGGCTATACATCTACCGACTTCCGTTCCATTCGGATAATTCCTTTGTGGTGCGTCGTTTTTCTTTTTTGCTTAGAGTGTATGTTACAACTACACCATGCCACTCCCGAAAAACACAATCATCACCTTTCCCGAGTATGGTCCATCCTTCGCCGGTTTCTGAGCTGAAGAATCCACACCGTTCCACTGCTTGCTTTTCGCATTTCTCTTGGGGTCGTAACAGTACAACCAGCACTCGACCATGCTCCTTGTGTCTCTGAAGAACTCCTTTATAGCGGCGTTACACAGCTGCATGTTTTCGCTACTGCCTCGGCTCGACGTGATTTTCGGACTCACCAGTTCCCGATTCTTTTCATATAAGTAGTCTGACACTTCAGCCATCGTCACTCAAACTTGTCACTACGGTGGATGCATCCGTGCCGCTTTACCACAATTTCATGTGACTGTTCGTAGTTGCCGTACACCTGCAAAAGCAGGGAGTTTTGCTGTGTTGTTCGCCTTCAAAAGCGCAAAACGAGTTACCGACATTCCATTAGATCACTGAATTGGCGCATTTTTTAGACTCTTCTAAGGCCGTGGTGGATACTGTGGCGACAGTCAGACGTTAGCTGAGTAAGGCAAGCCGTTGTCACTGATTGTCACGCATCACTAACTAACATTCGGCGTACATTATATCGATTCTAGTTACAGTTAATTATGCAAATGCGTGAGAATGACGATTCTTTCACACCTAAAATCATAATGGATAAAGCATGTTGCAACCATGTTTTCGTCCTACACTGAAGCCATGCGTATTCAAATAAAGAGATATGTTAACAGGCAGAATACAGCGCTGCGGTCGGCAACGTCCATATAAGACAACCAGTGTCTGGCGCATATTTTAGATCGGTCACTGCTGCCACAATGGGAGGTTATCAAGATTTAATTGAGTACGAACGTGCTGCTATAGTCGGCGTACGAGCGATGGGACACAACAGTGAAGTGGGGATTTTCCCGTACGACCATTTCACGAGTGCACCGTGAATATCAGGAATCCGGTAAAACATCAACTCTCCGACAACGCTGCGGCCGGAAAGGGTCCTGGACGAACGGGACCAACGACGATTGAAGAGATTCTTTCAACTTGACACAAGTGCAACCCTCCGCAAATTTCTGCACATTTCAATGCTGGGCCATCAACAAGTGTCAGCGTGCGAACCATTCAACGGAATATGAGAGAGCCGAAGATCTACTCATGCAGCCTTGATGATCGCACGACACAAAGCTTTACGCCTCTCCTGGGCCCGTCAACGCTGACTTCGGACTGTTTATGACTGGAAACATGTTGCCTATTCGGGCGAGTCTCGTTTCAAATTGTATCGAGCGCATGGATATGTACGGATATGGAGACAACCTCATGAATCCATGGACCCTGCATGTCAGCAGGGGACTCTCCAAGCTGACGGAGGCTCTGTAATAGTGTGACGCGTGTGCAGTAGGAGTGATATGTGACACCTGATACCTCTAGATACGATTCTCATAGGTGACACGTATGTAAGCATCCTGTCTGATCACCTGCATCCATTCATGCCCATTGTGCATTCCGACAGACTTCGGAAACTCCAGCAGGAAAATTCGACATCCCACACATTCATAATTGCTACAGAGTGGCTCCAGGAACATTCATCACGCTTCCGCTGGCCACAAAACATTGTTGAGCATGTCTGGGATGCCTTGCAACGTGCTGTTCGGAAGAGATCTCCACCCCCTTGTACTCTTACGGATTTATGGACAGCCCTGCAGAGTTCATGGTGTCAATTCCGTTTAGCACTAATTCAGACCGAGCAAGGTGGCGCAGTGGTTAGCACACTGGCTTTGCATTCAGGAGGACGACAGTTGAAATCTGCGTCCGGCCATCCCGATTTATGTTTTCCCTGATTTCCCTAAATCGCTTCAGGAAATGCCGGGATGGTTCCTTCGTAAGGACACGGCCAACGTACTTCCCCATGACCTCGCTGTTTGGTCCCCTTACCCGAACGAACGAACTAACCAACCAGTACTTCAGACATTAGTCGAGTCCATGCCACGTCATGTGGCGGTACTTTTGCTTGCTCGCGGGGATCCTACTCGATATTAGGCAGGTGTACCAGTTTCTTCGGCTCTTCAGTGTATTTTACAATATGTCATACGTATTGTTAGTTTCATTCATTGTTTAATTGATTAAATATACATTTAGGCACAAATAAACATGTATTTTAAATTGGTGTTGATTACGTATAACACTAAACGAAAGGCGCTCTCTAGGAATAGACAAGTTAATATGAGTATGTATATGCCTTTTTTGCCCAGCTCCCCCCGCCATTCCTCCTTTTGGGGAACTTTAATGCCTACCACCTTTCATGGGGTGGGGCCCAGATCTCTGTCACTGTCATAGATGTTTAGTACGTGTGTCCATAATAATGTCTCCCTCAGTCCGAACATGCCCCGAAAGGCCCAACGTTACGACCAACCACCGTGTCATCCTTAGCCGACAGGGGTCACTGGATGCGGATATGGAGGAGCGTGTGGTCAGCACACCGCTTTCCCGACCGTTGGCAGTTTTCGTGACCGGAGCCACTACTTCTCAGACAAGTAGTTCCTAAAATTGGCCACTAGGGCTGAGTGCACCCCGTCTGCCAACAGAGCTTGGCAGACCCAAATTGTCACCTTTCCAAGTGCTTGCCGAGTCCGACAGGCTTAACTTCAGTGATCTGATGTGGACCGGTGTTACCATTGCGCAAGGCCGTTGGCTGTGCGCATAATGTAAAGTGTCCATAATTAAAGTTCCCATTTCAGAATGCTGTACAGAGAGAACCACTGCTCAAAATATCAAATTTGAAGAGCATATTATTGACGTAGGGGGAAACGTCATGGAACAAAAAAATAATTTAACAAATAGATGATGCTGTAAGCGTCATAATATTCACACGAACAGATGTGCAGCACACAGCTATTCCTCAGTTTGTGTGTGAGACGCCCTACGTTACTGCCTTCATGAACTGCCGTGCGCTGCTGGTAAAGGTCTTTTACAAGCTCGGTGATTGTGGGCCCGTAGCCCTGCAAAAGTTCCGAATAGTTAAGGGTACCAGAAAAGGGCATTTCACCAATGTCTGCTAAGGTCTGAAGAAAGTGATTATAAAAGGCAGATTCTTTTGAACTGTAGTGTGGCAGAGGGAGGAGAACAGATGATCCGACATCTGTCGAAGATGTGATCACAGCATCGAAGGAGGGGTCGACTGGTGGTGTGTAAACATGCAGTGGACGGGATATTGCGCGAAGGTTGGACATGCCTGCGAACATAAAATTCTACGAAACAATCTGCATTTTTATCCATAAAAATGATCCCCATGCCAGCAAAACAAACTTACGCTCTTGCTCGCATGGAGGTGGGCAATGAATGGCCATGGAACATTCTGTGGACAGACGAAGCTCATTTACAAACACGTGTCACTACGCAGAACTGCAGAATATGGACAACGGAAAATCCGCTCGCGCGTCACTTCATTCTGCAAAGGTGACCGTATGGTGCGGGTTGACGACATCGTTTGTTTTTATGAAGATGGCGCTCCTCAGCACACTGCACAGCCACTGAATGGGCTGCAGAGGCATTACGGAAATCTTCGATTTATCAGCCGTTATTTCCCTACAGCCTGGCCGTCCAGATCACCTGAGCTTAACTCGTGTGACTTCCGGCTGTGGAGTTGTCTGAAATACGAGTATAATGTGTTCAGTTCCGGTTACAAACGCTGAACTGAAGGCAAGCATTGCGCAACGCATTCGGAACGTGACTCCCGAGACACACCTGGTCGGTCGGAAAAGTATCATCGAACAGAGGCGAACCTCTCACAGTGTTGGTTGGTTGGTTTTGGGGTTTGATGGAGACTAAACATCGAGGTCATCAGTCCCCAGTTCCAAACAGACATATACGTGTAAAAGGCCTATACAGTAGCCTCTGCACCCAGAGGGAGGGAACACCAAGCGGTACAGAGCTAAAATGAACACCGCAGTAGCACAAAATAGATGACACTTAAAAGGAGCAGAGCAAATAGTTGACTAGAGTAAAACAGACTACAGTGGTTGATGGATCAGGTAAAAGGTCAACCTCTCAACTACAAATGAAGACCCTCCAGCTGGAAAGCGTTGATAGAGGTACCAACACAACTTGTTACCATAAAAGATACTATTTTGGTAGCCATATCACAATTAAACGTCGCTGGAGTGGGTGTAGCCTGAGAAAATGCGAGGGCAGCCACACGAGAGCAAGTGATAAAACGTAGAACTGAGTCAGCTATAGAGGCATCGTCACCTAGAATTAAAGGAAATGCAGCTGGTAAATTAAAGGACTGCCGCAAGGGGGTTAAAAGGGGGCAGTCCATAAGAAGATAGACACCTATCAGCCCTGCATCACAGCGACCCTTGGGCGGGTTCTCACGACGAAGGAGATAGCTGTGGATCAACTGCGTATGTCCAATTCGGAGACGGCGGAGAACAACTGAGTCCCTACGCATGCCCCTCAAGGATGAGTTCCATAGGTCGTGGATGACTTGACCATGCGGAGCTTATTTGGCGTGTTCAAGACAGACCATTCAGAGCTCCAGACATCGCGGACCTTGCGATGTAGGGCTGACCAAAGGTTTCTTTCCTCGAGACCAAGCTCCAGGGGTGGCGAAGTGGTGGCCTGCTTGGCCAACCGATGGACACGTTCGTTTCCTGGAATGCCGATGTGGCCTGGGGTCCACACAAACGTCGCTGAACGATCACACTCGGCAAGAGCAAAAACAGCATCTTGAATACCGCGCACCAAAGGGTCCCGAGAAAAACACTGGTCGAGTGCTTGCAATCCACTCAGGGAGTCACAGCATATGACAAATGACTCCCCAGGGCAGGAGGAAAGGTGATCGAGTGCACGATAAAGAGCAACCAGCTCCGCAGTGAAAACACTGCTCCCACAAGGCAGGGAATGCTGCTCTACATAGTCGCCGTGGATGAAAGTACACCCAGTGCGTCCATCGACCACAGAACCATCGGTGTAGACTACATCTGCATCGCGAAACGAGGCAAGAAGAGCCAGGAATTGTTGACGAAGACTGCAGGTGGAACGGAGGACTTGGAGTCGCAGGACAAATCCTAGCAAAGTCGCAAGCGGGGAAGGGACCAAGGAGGGGTAGAAGACGAGGCCAGAAGGCTGGAGGAAGGGGAAAGAAGCGACGAGAGAAGGGAACGATCGCGGACCACGATCGGGAGACCCGACCTAGGCCGCCGTCGTGGGGAGGGAAGTACAGAAGATGGAAAAAGGAGCCTGCGGTTTGGGTGGTCGGGCGAGGCACGGACACGGGCGATGTAGGACGCAACCATTTGTTGTTGGCGGAATCGTAGGGGAGGGATTCCAGCTTCTACTAGGAGGCTAGTCACTGGACTAGTGCTGAAGTCACCTGTCGCCAGTCTGACGCCACAATGTAGAATCGTTCGAGGACCTGCAACGATGAAGGTGCCGCTGAGTCATACACCACGCTCCCATAGTGGAGACGGGACTGGACTAAGGCCTTATAGAGCTGTTGGAGGGTTGTTCATGCAGTCCCCCAAACGATGTGGCTGAGGCAGCGAAGGATGTTGAGGTGCCACCAGCACCATTGTTTAAGCTCGTGAAGTCGAGGTGTCCAAGTGAGCTGAGCATCAAACAGCATGATGCACCTCCGCAATACGAAGGGGTTCATTGGCAAGGTAGGGCTCTGGATAGAGGTGGACCACGCGACGACGACAGAAATGCATCACTTGGGTCTTGGAGGCTGAGAACTGAAAACCATGGTTGGATGTCCAAAAATGTGCCTTACGGATAGCTCCCTGCAGCCACAGTTCAGCGACACTGATGCTTGGGGAACTGTAATAAAGACAGAAGTCATCAGCATATAGAGAGGAACAGACTGATGAGCCCACCTCAGCCGCAAGACCATTAATCGCCACCAAAAAGAGGGGAACACTGAGAACCAAGCCCTGCGGAACACCGTTCTCCTGAATATGAGCAGCGGTAAAATATGTGCCAACTCTAACCCGAAAGGAGCGATTCGAGAGGAAATTCCGTAGAAAAATCGGAAGTGGACCCTGTAAGCCCCATTCGTGCAGCATAGCAAGGATATGATGGCGCCAGGTGGTATTGTACGCCTTCTGAAGATCAAAGAAAACAGCAACTAGATGTTCTCGCCGAGTGAAAGCTGTACGAATAGCCGACTCTAGCGAGACTAAATTGTCGATCGCTGAGCGGCCCTGACGGAAGCCCCCCCTGTTGCTGGTCTAGGAGGCCCCAAGCTTCGAGGATCCAAATGAGCTGCCGACTCACCATCCGTTCCAGGAGTTTGCACATAACGTTGGTAAGGCTGATAGGGCGATAGCTGTCAACCACCAGTGGATCTGCACCAGGTTTCAGCACCGGGATTGTAACGATATCCTGCCAACGAGTTGGGAAAACGCCCTCCGTCCAGATGCTGTTGAACAGGGCGAGTAATGCACCCTGACAGTGCGCCGAGAGATGGCTAAGAAACTGGTTGTGAATTCGGTCTGGACCTGGAGAGGTATTGGGGCAAGCTGTAAGGGCACTTGGGAACTCCCATTCACTAAACAGGGCGTTGTATTGTTTCCAACGGTGCGTGCGAAACGACAACTGCGTATGCTCAGTATGCTCTTTAATGGCGCGGAATTCTGCACTGTAGCCTGCTGTCGCGGAAATACGAGCTAATTACGCTGCCAGATGTTCAGCGATGGCGATTGGGTCAGTGCAAAGTGTACCCCAAAGAGAAAGGCAAGGGACAGACACATGAGGGCGAAAGCCAAAAATGCGCCAAACCCGCGACCACTCTTGAGATGGGGAGGTGCGAGAACGTATGATGGCAACATATCGTTCCCAGCAGTCCTGTTTGCTGTGTTGGATTAACTGCCGAGCCCGGGCCCGCAGCCTTTTAAAGGCAACCAGATTCTCTAGGGAAGGATGATGCAAGTGTCGTTGCAGGGCTCGCTGGCGGTCCTGGATAGCTTCTGCAATCTCTGCTGTCCACCAGAGGGTACTTGAAGAGCAGGGGAGAGTTGCCTCAGCAGCAGAAACAATAGCCGTAGTGACCTCGTCCGCTGTCAAATCAATGTCACCAGGAAGCGGAGCAATAGCCATAGTAGCTGAGGTGTAGGCTGCCTAATCGGCTCCATGAAGAGACCATCGTGGCAGCTGGTCAGGGGGTTGGGATTGAAGAAGAGAAACCAGGGTAGGAAAGTGGTCGCTACCACAGAGGTCGTCGTGGACCCTCCAACTGAGGTATGGAAGAAGACCTGGGTTACTAAGAGAGAGGTCAATAGCCGAGAATGTGCCATGAGTCAAGCTAAAATATGTGGGAGCACCAGTGTTAAGGAGGCAAATATCCTGCTGTGCCAAGAGAGCCTCAACGTTCCTACCCTGGCCAGAGATCTGGGCCCCACCCCATGAAAGGTGGTGGGCATTAAAGTTCCCAAAAAGGAGGAATGGCGGGGCGAGCTGGGCAAAGAAGGCAGCTAGGTCAGCAAGAGGGACAACCCCATCTGGGGGAAGGTAGAGGGAGCAGATGGTAAGCTCCATTCCTTCCCGGATTCTAACATCCACAGCCTCGAGAGCTGTGTGAAGTGGCACTGGGGCACTAGGAACAGCAGCAAGAATATAAACACAGACATCGCCAGACACCCTGTCGTATTCTACGCGGTTCTTATAGTAACCCAGGTAGCCACAGAGGGAGGGGGTCCGCCAAACAGGAAACCAGGTTTCCTGTAGGGCCAGACAGGTGGCAGGGAAGCGGCACAAAAGCTGTTTCAACTCAGCAAGGTGGTGGAAAAAACCACGGCAACTCCATTGAAGGATAATGGCATCTGACTGAAGACATGAAAGAACCTCGAAAGGGGGGGGGGGATAAGTTATGGCTTAGAAGCGCTCGCCGCCACCGATTGCGAAGTAGCCTGATCAACTTCCATAGGAGCTGCAGGTCGAGCAACATCTAGCTCCAGAGGGAACGCTAGATGCTCCACATCATCTTCAGGTGCAGTGGTGAACTACTTTTCTGTCTCTATCCCTTCTTCTTTTGCTTTCTCTTCTTTTTGGTAGGGTCCCATTTTGTTTATCAGACTGGGTGGGTTTTCCGACCCTTCTCATGGACCAAGGAAGACCTGGAAGCCCTACGGCCCTCAGGTGGTGGCTTTTTCAGCCACTGGCTAACATCTGGAGGGGCAGTAACTGTGGAAGGGAGGGCACCAAGCGATCCCTTCTGTGCGAGGGGAGCCGGAGGAGGCGGGCACTTCTCCAGTGCAGAGGTGGGGACTGAAATCCCCAAAGAAGGAGGGGTTGTTCCTCCCGATGTTGATAACAGGGGAGAAACAGAAGAGAGGGTTCCCCCAACTACCTGGAGGACAGGAATAGACGGCCGGGCTGGAGGGCCCACAAGAAACGGCTGAGCTTGGGGGCTCGTCGCCAGGGATGGTGACATCGAAGCTGCTGCAGCAAACGTCGATGAAATGCGCACAGGATGAAGTTGGTCGTACTTGCGTTTAGCCTCTGTATAAGTGAGCCTGTCCAAGGTCTTATACTCCATAATCTTCCGTTCGTTTTGATAAACTGCACAGTCTGATGAGCAAGGGGAATGTTTCTGTTCACAGTTGACACAAACAGGGGGGTGACAAACACGGGATGTTGGGGTGGGAAGCACGTCCACAATCCCGACAGGTAGGGTTGGCGTCACATCTCTATGACATATGCCCAAATCTCCAGCACTTGAAGCAGTGCATGGGAGGAGGGATGTAAGGCTTAACATCACATCGATATATCGTCACCTTGACCGTCTCGTGCAGGGTGTCTCCCTTGAAGGCCAAGATGAAGGCGCCGGTGGCGACCCTACTATCTTTAGGTCCCCTGAAGACACGTCGTACAAAGTGGATTCCACGGCGTTCCAGATTTGCACGAAGCTCGTTGTCAGACTGCAACAACAGGTCACAATGAAAAATAAGTCACTGAACTATATTGAGGCTCTTATGAGGCGTAATGGAGACTGCAACATCACCGAGCTTGTCCCAAGCAAGCAATGCTCGTGACTTGCTGGGGATGCTGTCTGTAGGAGGACTGCTGCAGACCTCATTTTAGACAGGCCCTCAACTTCTCTGAACTTGTCCTCTAAATTTTCCACAAAAAACTGAGGCTTTGTGGTCAGAAATGAGTCCCCATCTGTTCATCTGCAAACCAGAAATCGAGGAGAGTACGTCTCACTGGGTAATTTAGACCGCCGGTCCTCCCCGGTGTGGACAGGGAAGGGAACGATTGGGGGTCATACTGTAAAGCATTGAGCTTTCCTTTCTTAGAGACTCGTGCTAGCGCACTATTCGTATTTCGCTTCATGGTGGTCCCACGAGCAACTAGTGGAAGGAATGTCCACCCAGACAGAGCCCCGCTTGCCTGGATAAGCCTAATACAACTGGAGGGCGGCAGATTTCCCAGAGGTCGCCCGCTAGCAACTGTTCTACCTCAACAGCCATGCGTCTCCTCGGCCAGCAGCACACCTTGAGACTGAGGGTTTTTTATATAGAGTTTTACATCACCCTCGCGACCCAGGCAGTTAAGCCAAGATCCCCGGGCTCTGTACAGTACAACGTTCCACTAACGCGCCTTACGGTAGCCGTTCAAGCACGCTCAGAGCTTACGGTATTGAGGAATGGTGGCGCTTCCCAGTCCCCAGCTCAGGCACCCTGGGGTCGCCAAGCCCTTACCCAGCAACTAAATGCTGAGCCCCCTGAGGGGCTCTCACCGTGTATTTTTACTACGAATAAATTACTTATAATCTTAACGGTCAACCAATTTCTTACTTTTGCTCTATTTTGGCGGTCTAACGATAGAATATGACGTTGTACTGAGGCGAACTGATGACCTTTCTCTTCTGAGATGGCAGGATGTTTCGCTGGCTCTATTATTATTTGCTTTGTTTTATTATTACTCGCGTAACAACTAATATATGAAATAAAATATGTTACTACGAAAAGAGCCTCGAAATACCTTTTAGTGATGCTGTGCTGTGACTTTCTTTGGATCATTAATTTTCAACAAAACAAAATATATTATGTTGTTATTCTTCTGGATCTGGCTTTCTATTAAAGGAACATTTTTTCGTTACTGTAACTCACTATAAAGTTAAACATATCTTCCTTACTTTATAGTTATTGAAATGGTTAATGAAAATTACTTTGTTATCAATACTGATGTTACAGTACGCAATGATTGTTCAACATCAAAGTTATGCAGTGGATTTTTGTTAACAGTAAAACACCTATAAGTACCACGACTAACACGAGAACATGAGACTATTATCGGAGAAAAAGACGTTTTTACTATAAGGTTTGCCAGACCAGAACTACGCACAGCAAGATTTCTTTTATGTTATGAAGGTAAATTATCTTTTTGCACTGCTAGTAATATATTATCAGCAGCCCGCGTCAACTTGTAAAACACATCATAAAATCTGCTGCTCTGCTCTGCAATTCCGAAAGCTGAAAGAAATAATTTTACTTCACTATTACCTGCCCGCTTCTTTGCGGTATGATAGATTTCATTTAATGCAGTATGAATGCGCCGCGGCAGCGGCTCGTTCGTTCGTAGCGCAGCTCTGCACCACGAATAATATTTAAATAACTGAAAATGTCTTAAAGGGATGGAATAAAATACCAGGCAAGCTTATTACAAATCATAATGCAAGGTTTCACTAAGTAACTCTATTCAAAACATTTAAACAATTCAATTAATTACACACCTTTCCAAGGCTATGTCTAATGGCGTCCCTCTCACAATCTTGACAAAAGAATGCTACGCTAGCGTACAATATAACGTCACAGGCTATCCTACTCACGTAACTCCAAGAAGACGACAGAGAAATTAATGTTCGTTTTTTACTGTTTATACCAGTCACCTATTCTCATCTTTGTTTGATATTTAATAAGTATCGTCTGTGGCGGTTTCAGTGCTCGCCAACACAGATATTATCTATAAAAAAAAAAAAAAATAAAAAATAAAAAAAAAACTACATAATTCTATACAAGAACAGAACATGACACACAATGTTTTCTCTTTATTACATAATATGTCTTTTGCTAAGAGACGGTACAGACGGTAACTTGTCCATATGTCTCAGTTCGAGTTCTGTTTCGGTAGACATGTTATAGGCAATGCGCTACAAGTGGCCACTCGGCTCGGTATTTTAACTTTTGTAGGGTCTTAATAAAACTAGGTTTCGACTTACATTTAGAAATGGGCAGATAAATTGAACTCTACTTTTTGCGTCAGACTATGACCAGCGAGGAAATTTGATTGTGGCTAGCTAATCAGGATAAAAACTTTATGGATGCTTAAGGAAATTTATAGTTTATTCAGCGTACTGTTAAATTTTAACTGTGTGGGTTGGCTGTTGATTTATGAACAGTTAATGCAATGTAACGCTTAATATCATGTTCATTTACAATAAACAGTTCATAGAGGTAATCCGTCTACAATCAAATCGCATGTACACAAATTTTAGTGCATGTATACTGTTAAACGACGGTTTATTTGACGCTATACGTCAATACTATTTGTAAGGCTACCATTTTCAAAGGGTGGATCAATAACCAACTCACAATAAATCGTTGGCGTAGCTTACCATTATTCATCCTAATCGACTTATCACAAATATTTATGATTAATTTTATTTATGTTTAATCCGCAGAGTTGTCTTTCTTTTCGACTGTAGGTACAAGTACGAAACCTACTCATTTTCACAATTTGAAACACGGTTGTCAGGCAGCAACCGCACAAGGATACCATTTGTATAATACAACCAACGGTTTGCAACAATATTTTACTTTAACCTGGCTATAGGGTTTAAATTTTATATTAGTATATTATATGACGAGATCATTTTGCTCGTAAATCTGTTCACTTGTTACTACATGTACTTGTTTGGCTTTACTGATGAAGAAACCCATAGTCGATGTAGAAATCAAGTTAAACTCTTGCTGAAATCGGTTGGCTGTATTATACTAATCATATTTTTCAGCTAGCTTAGCAGCGGGGCGAAAGCATGACTGTGTGGCCCGTTTGCCATCTGATGTGTTCAGGTGGAGTGAACAATGCGTGCCTCTATTTAAATGTATCAGAGCCGAGGACAATTCGGTTATCACGCGGTCTTATATTGTATGTCACGAAGACCCTTAATATAGGGCACAGCCGCCCGATCTACCAAGTCTAACTTGCAATCGCTTTTGTCTAAATTACTGGCTTTGGGGACCGGAGGTGACCGTGGTTTGCAGCCAGTGGCACCACATACGAACACGTCAGGTGGAGGGTCCGTATCACAACGATAAATACGATCTGGCAGCGTTCATTCCCCTCGAAGCCTTCTGGTAGGGATACATCTATCGTGACGCTGTACGCACAACCGGCAATTGTTTGGAAAGACTAAGTTGTGCCCCCTCCGCGTTCACTCTAGTCATTTGGTGCTTCAGAGCCGGTGTGTCTCTTCTTGCTGTTGTGTCACGGGAAGCCACGGCTAGTGTGGATTTTTCACTAAAACTGGTGGTTTATACCGTTTTTTTAGGGACGAAATATTGCTTCCAGTGGTTGGTGGGTTTTATAGTAGAATTCAGTTTCAGTTGCTGAAAATGCGATCTCTCAACCACTAAGCTATTTATATGTTTCGAAATATATTTCTGCTTTACTTGATTTCAGGACTATTTGACTTTTACTGCGAAGACAACACTGATGCATTAAAATGTGACATCAAACGAACAATCACACTCTATAGACTGCATGCGGGGAATCCCTGTAGAATGGACAGTATTTGGTAGCACCTAGCTAAAGTTAATTTCACGAGCGAAGGCGCCTTGCACAGGTGCAGGCAGTGCAGCAACTGGTTTCATTCAATGGGTGCTCACTTATTTCATTGTCGCTTCGAATAACCAGTGAGCGATTGCTGGCTCACGCAGGGTGCGTCATTTCAGATGCGCAGAAAAAGTAACTCGACTGTCGTAGTTCGTGGTGTGCACTATACAATTGTGATTCTCAGTGTATGGTATTATTTCACGACTCCATACGTGTATAACTATGCCGAAACCTCAATATACGTAAAAGTTTCGGGATTCTTGACTTCAAGACCCACATTTAAAAGATTTGCTTCAAGTTATTGAAAGTACTACGGGTCAGGTAGCGAAATGCAAATTTTGTGGTACAGTTTTAAGAAATCACTATGGAGGTTTGAAGTCTAATGGGATGTCAAAGAAGCGTCTACAAAATAAAAAGGTAAACAAACTTGTTTTTAATGATTCATTGATCGGTTATACATATTTCACCACTTTTTGACTAAGTAAATTATTGCAGGCTGTAGCTGTGAGGCCTAAAATTGCTCAGAGCCCACTGGGAATAAAAAAAGGAGGAAGCAAGACTTGCATTATTCACAGCCGTACATACTAGTATACGTGTGGTCGACCATTTGGGAGAGGTAATTAATCACAGTCATAAAAAAGATATCGAAAAATTTCAGCTGCACCGAACTAACTGCGCCTCAGTTATGATAAACGTTTTAGTATTGCATTTCACTGACGTTCTAAAACAATATTTCAAAGATCAACCATTTAGCTTATTACTTGACGAATCTACTGACGTTGCTCTGCATAAATACTTGGAATTATTAGAGTTTATTACAGTGAATTACACACCAAAAAATAGTATTTACATACTTTGATCTTGCTGAACTGCACGAGTGTAATGCTGAAGATATTGTCTCTGCTATAAAGAAGACACTTCAAAGATTCTATTTGCGACTTGAAAATTTAATGGGCATTGGTACAGAGAATGCCTCTGTCATGGCTGAAATAAATAACGGAGTATTTACGAAACTGAAAGAAGAGGTTCCACTCCTTGTTGTTTCAGCTGTTGCAAAAGAATTTTTACCGAGAAATTTGGAGTTTTTAATTAAAGAGCCTATGATTGGTTTAGTCGCTCCTCTTCCAGACAATCTCTTTATAAGGAGCTATACAGATCCATCGATGATGAACAGAAACTATTAAAAATAGTTCAAGCGTGCGAGACAACGTGGTTATCAATAGCATCCGCTGTATCAAGAATATATACGCGATAGTCAGAACTAAAAACACATTTTGCCGTAGTTAAAGGATGCGAAAGGTGCCACATGGCAGAGTTATTGCATGCTATGTATGCGAACGAGAGTGATTACGCATATATTTTACTTTTGTATCCAACATTAATTGATGTAAACAGTGTCAACAAAATGTTCGTGTCGAAAGATACAGATCACACCAAACTCTTTGATGAGTTGACCAACCTGATAGACATGCTTGTCAGCAAAGTTACGTGACCTCCAAATAAAGTGCATATTTTTACTCAAAATATTCGTGATTACTGCGATCAGAGATGTTATCTGGGATTCAGCTTTGAAAAGCAGTTGCTTGAAATGAGAGAAAAGAGAAAAAAGGATTACCACGGGAAGATCAAATGGTTCAAATGGCTCTAAGCACTTTGGGACGTAACATATGAGGTCATCAGTCCCCTAGACTTAGAACTACTTAAACCTAACTAACCTAAGGACATCACACACCTCAATGCCCGAGGCAGGATTCGAACCTGCGACCGTAGCAGCAGCGTGGTTCCGGACTGAAGCACCTAGAACCGCTCGTACACAGCGGCCGGCACCACGGGAAGACGAAGATATGTTGCGTAATCTGTGCATGATATTTATAATAAGTCTAATTGAAAAAAAAGGTTATTAGAAAATATCACGTTGATGAAAAAAAATCCAGAATAAGTGTTGAACGAACACTTAATCACAACAAAGAACATCTAACTGATATAATGGCTCAGTTCAATAAAAGTGTAGAACTTATAACAAGAGAGTGTGATCAGTGGCGACAAATTCATTTGTTTAACTGGAACGAGACCAAAGATACAAAAAAAATTTCGAATGAAGTACTTCATTTCAAAGATGTTCAAGAGGAATCCAGATTTGAGGAATTAGCGACTTTTGCGTTTACTTTCCTAATAATGAAGTTAAATCTTTTAACTGCTATATTAAGAATGTGCTGTGGTTTGAGATTGGAAGTAAAATGCTGCAACGAATATGAAATACCAATAAACGTTTAATAACAAATCGGTACCATAGAATCGATCAATCTGAAACCGACGATGATAATGATGCAGACAAAAATGATTCATCTGAAGAAGATGAATTCATTTAAATAATCAGCTATTGTTATAGAACTTTTTGTATTTTCCTGACCTTGACTAGCCGATTTATTTATTGTATGATCATTTAATGATTGTGGATATTTTATTACTTAATAATAAATGAAACTAATTAGTAATATACTTTTTCTATCATTACAATTTTTTAATAAATTTGTGGAAATTTTAGTGATTGTGACAGTAGGGGCATTTTTGTTAGTGGTTTTTGCACTTGAAACTGGTGGGGAGATCACTTTAACTGTTGGCAACACTGGCCACGACAGTCCTCGCTGAGTCGACAACATCGATGAGCTATTTGGGTGGGTACTTGTCTTGCTGTGAACATACCAGTTTTCTTAATTAAGGAACGTGACGGAGCTCTTCGATTACGTAGAGCGTAGTGTTGTGTATGGCCCTCCTGTACTCATTAATTTCATATTAGCGTGACAGTCGTGGCATCCTGACGAACGTGAGCAGCAACATCGTTGAACGATAAACGGCAGTTTCGATAGTCAGCGATCCTGCCACTATCGAATTACAACACCGAATGTACAGGATGTTTACAAATGGATAGTGCAGTATTAAAAATTTATAACAAACCATTTGTTAGAACCAGCGACAACGGTGCCAGTTTCTGGTGCGCTACCCGCTGCTGGACTGTCGTGCTTACTGCGCAGACGTGTAGCGTCTGTATTCAGGGTTGCGTCACAACAGGAAAAGGCTTCCTCTGTGCTCCAGACAGTTTCGTGCTCTGTTTAGAAAAGCCCCACCATACAAGGATAACACGGGTACGTGGTACCGAAAGTTCGTGGAATCCTGAAACCTTTGTAAGGAGAAGAGCCCTCGTCGGTCTCGTGCGTCTGATTCAAACATTGAAAGACTGCACGAGGCGTTTCACCGAAGCCGTCACGAGTCACCTAGTAAAGCCAGCAGGGAATTGTTGATGCCAAAGATTACGGTGGTCGGTGATGAGTAAGGAGCTACGCTTTAAACCGTGGAAAGTGGGTTCAGTGCAGGCCATTACACCAGCGTACAAAGTGAAAAGACGTGACGTGTCAAGAGCTTGCGATGTACCGGTGAAAAGAGTGGAAAGACTGAAGAAAGTTAAGATACCATTTTACTATCCCGGAGGAGACAAACCATTTGTGCCGCGTGGGATTAGCCGAGCGGTCTAAGGCGCTGCAGTCATGGACTGTCCGGCTGGTCCCGGCGGAGGTTCGAGTCCTCCCTCGGGCATGGGTGAGTGTGTTTGTCCTTAGGATAATTTAGGTTAAGTAGTGTGTAAGCTTAGGGACTGATGACCTTAGCAGTTAAGTCCCTTAACATTTCACACACACATCTGAACAAACCATTTGCGACTTACCAAGAAAGAATATGGTGAAGGCCGGTATCAGGCAATGTTTGGTTCAGACTAGGTATCTGGCTCCACTACTGTCTTAGAAGCTGAGCACACGCGTCTGCTTTAACGCCTTGCATTACCTTCACTGCATAATGTACATCAGTGCCAGTGATGTTACAGTCTAATTTATCAGCAAGTGGCTAATCATTGCGGATGGTAAATAACACACAGTGCAACTGGTTACATTAAATAAAATAAATGATATCAGGTGATGTCACAGCTAAGTGACGGTTTATCCATTCAATAGGTCTTTGAATTAATTAGAGGTGGTTGTCCTAGATAAATTATTTAAATAATTAATAATAAAATCAATCGAGCAGTGAAGGTTGCTACAGTGCATTAGTGCATTAATAATTACTGTTCATAGAGCTCAACTCGACGAAACGTCTCAACTGCCAAATTTTGCAGATGTCCTACACCACCCGAATACTGGTTAAAGTACCCAGTGCGACCGCACGTCGCCGAAGCTGAACCATCACTTGAAAACTGTTCTTACGACTCCCAAAACGTAACTGCCTCTTCGCTCGCTTAACATGAACTCCCCGTTTTCACACCGTCCACCGGCTACCAACTGGCCTCCGGGCACACCACCAGCGCCAATTAGAGGCCCGATCGCATATAGGTCCGCCCCAATGGGCTACAGACTGTCTCTCTTCCAACATAGTCTTTCTTAAATGTAATGCTCAGTAAAATGGAATGTTCAATGAAATCGACCATCACGCTTTGCCTTATAGTATTACAATAAAATTAATTACATACTACTAATGTTCAGTTCTTTCTGGTTACAACGGTACCAGGCAACATATGTTAAATTCAGTAATTTCATATAAATAATTAATAATGTTTTTCCGCTCAGCGCAGTGTTAAAGAAATAAGTAACAACTAAATTTCGGGAAAAAAATTAGTTCATGTGGAAAGACGACGTCGATGGCGGCAAATGCCATCTGGGGAATATACTGATAATTTTTTCAACTCGTCCACCAACAGATAGCGTAGTGGCATAGCTACCAGACCGCGATCTCTGTCTGCCCTTGAAGAGGGAATACTCACTGAGTGTGGTGTAAACGTGTGAAGCAAGCAGGCAACCATGCCACGGAGACGCACTCGTGCTTCCTACAGCGAACTCAGCGAGTTTGAAAGGGGTCAAATTGTGGCCTTCCAATGGTGGACTGGTCCCTTTGGAAAATTGCCACATAAGTTGAACGTCCTGCGTTAGCTGTGCAACGATGCTGGTATTGGTGGTCACGTGAACATTCTCACACCGCTGGAAAAGGTTCCGGATCTCCACACAGCAAAGACGCCCGTCTGGATAGTCGAATCGTAAGGACAACAATGATAGATCGTACAGCTACCACAGCACAGATGAGAAGGCCTGTGTGCCCAGACATGTCAACACCAACCGTTGCGAACACGTTATTAGCAGTTGGCTTCATGCACACACACCTGTAGCCCGTCTTCCACTCACGCCACAGCATCGACGTGCACGGTTAGACTGGTCCCATCAGAGGATCACTTGGAAAATGAAATGGTGCTCCGTGGTCCTCAACGATGAAAGCAGATTATGTCTGCACACAAGTGATGGTCATTTGGAGGTACAACGTAGATATGTTGAGCGCTGTCCCGTAGAGTGCATCGTCCAAGACACGCTGACCTTCCAGGCTTTATGGTCTGGGATGAGATAAACTGCAGCTCTATTTACCTTTGGAGTTTCTGAAGCGGACGCTAACCAGCGCTCGGTATGTGCAGAATGTTGTTAGACCTGTTCTTTTGCAACAGGAAGTTGATGGGTGGCTCCAACAGGGTAAGGCTCGTCCGAACGCTGCCCATGAAACTCAACATGTTCTGCAAGACGTGCAGCAACTTCCCTGGCCAGCATGATATCCGAACTTGTGTCCAATAGAGCACGTGTGTGATACGATGCGACGAGAAGTAACTCGTGCGACTCGTCAACCAACAACTCTAACAGAACTACGTGTTCAGGTCGAGCAGGCGTGGCATAACGTACTCCAAGACTGTATTCGCCATCTGTTCGTTCGACTGGATGCCAGAATCAGCATCGGTATTGCCGCTCATGGAAGATACACCCCGTAATAATACGAACATTTCAGCATGAGTTGATACCTAGTATCTCAGAACCGCTTGTGCTATTGATCTGAAAATGTAATAATTTCATGCACTCCATATGAACTATTGCAACACTAAATCTTGTCCTGAGCTGGAAATTTCAAAAAGGCTCTACTATTTTTTTTTCTGGCTGTGTACTTTGTGTTGATGATTGATGAAAGTGCTGGATTCACTAACCGCATTCATGCGGAGGACAAGATCACTTGATCCTGGTATGCATTAAATCTACGTTTAACTTAATACTAGAATTATTCTGTCTGTGTAGCTTTCACGACCGATGGCTAGAGTGCAGCTTCAGTCGATATTGTGGGTAGCGCTTACGCGTGATTAAACACTTTATGATTCTCATGATTTGCTAGCATTCGAAGCCTAACATCCGTATTACTAGAAATATCACAGATACCAGTATTTAAATACAGGCACTATGACCGCTTGGTGATTTTGGTGTACTCAGATTGGTTCTGCAATGAGCGATTGAATTACTTTTGAGTCTTTAATGTGTGGACATTCCTTCACGTTTGAAATTTACTGAAGTTTCATTTCTTAGCAATTGTTCGCCTCGTACCTATTGTGCCAGTCCTCTGCATCAACTCGATAACCTACGCTGGATTAGAAATTCCCTTGTACCGCTCAAGGACACAGGGTACTTTTTGGATTACGGAAAAAAATATTTTTATTACTTTATTAAATTCTATTGCCTTTTTGATTACAATGATAAATACTTAACTGTAGAATGAAAAATGACAGCTTTGTACCAAATTTTAAAGTCACGATCGTTTACGCTATGATGCTTCCATTATTATACATTAGTATTTGGCAAAACAAATGGAAAATTTTGCTTCCAGCTCTTATGTCTGGGATATACGGTTCTTCTTGGTAACACTGCTGTTTTCCGTCATCTGTAAATGATCATGTTTGCTCCTGTTTATTTTCGCTCTGTTGAATTGTTTTGTTTTCTTCTTACTTAAGGACTGTTGCTAAGTTCTACAGTTACTTATGATTCTATATCTTCATTAAAACTACGTCCGAACAGGTCTCGGAAGACCCAACTGCACTGACCGACGTCGCGTGATCCTAAGCCTTTAGGCGTCACAAGATGTGGATATGGAGGAGCGTGAGGTAGGCTCACCGCTCTGCCGGCCGCTCGTCACTTTGCCTCACGAGGGCTGAGTACACCCCACATGCCAACGGACGATCACCCATCCAAGTGCTACTAAAGCCTGACAAATTTCAGTGATCTGAAGGGAACCGGTGTTGCCACTGCGGCCAGACCATTGGCCTAGATGTTTATAGATACTAACAGTATCAAAAATTAAGAAATTTCATAAAATAAAGTTCATGGGTACCCAGTTTCCAAACAATGCAGTCCACATTACGAGGAAACATGTATCATTTCCTCAGGGATGATTCCAATCTTTGAGAGAACAGTGATGCTGCTTGCACTGGATCCTAAACCCCTCCTACTAGTTAGTAATTCAGTTACTTTCAGGCAGTTTACACCGTCACATTATTTACATTTCACCACATCCATTATCAAAGAAAATGCTTCGATAATCAATGACTGATTATGAAATTATACCACAATCCCCCCTCCCTCTCCCCCAGAAGTTAATCAATAATGACGAATTAAATGTAAAATTCTGCTGCTAGACAGATGAAATTTCTTTTAAGCAACTGTATATTCATTTATACAAAATGGGTTTATCTCCCTAGAAGTGCTATGCAACCCAATGATTTTCATAGCTTTTTTTTTTTACCGAAGCATGTGGACACAAAAATAATTTGTATACATTAGCCAGTGAGGCAATAAGTACTAAAAAGAAAGCCAGGAAGAACCTTGAAGATGAAGAGATGCAGTAGGGTGAAGTCTATGCTTCAGTAATGTTCTGAGGCACATTTTAATGTGACTCAAACCATACTACACAATTTTCCGCAAGTTGCATTTTTCAGAGTTTCGGTACTAGTTTATAAAGTGTTGCTCTAATTTTTTCTGCAACTTGCGACTGTCCACACCTATCTAGTAGATTTAAACTTTATTGTCGGTTCAACTGAATCATATAGAAACTAAATTTTTAATTAGGAAAAAAGTTCTAAAGTCTAAGATGGAAAATATAATATTTTTATTTTGGTTAATAGATTTGATGTGAGAAATTAAACAGGTCTAGTGTCTCAGCCAATATGGTAAATATATCTGGCAAAAATTTGGCCTTCCTCACATGTATATTTTTGTATTAAATGGTACCTGAAGCTAACGAAGCATTTTAGTTAATCAGTTTTTAATTATTGTATTTTACAAACATCAGTAGGTGCTAAATTGTTCAAAATACTTGAAAATTGTTTAGAAAGTACTCTGCATTAACTGCGGTAAACTACAAAACCGTAAAACGTATACAAAAGAAATGGTGCATGAAAAAAATAGGTGTTGATTTTCACAAAATATGGAGCCGAAAAAGTACCCTGCGTCGTCGAGCTGGCGTGGACTGTCGCCGCTGCAGCTGGAAATACTTCAGTGCTATTAAGATTTTAAGATCTTAATTTAGTTGGCTAGACCTCTTCCAGCATAGGTGGTACATAACATTACCTCCACTTAATTTGGCTTTTAACTCGCTAACAGTCACATGAAGGAGCACCGATAAATAAATAACTTACAACTAAATACAATGTGAATTAGTGTCAGATCAGTAGTGTAGTAACTCTGTAGTGGTGTGTGACCAGCATGAAATTTTGTGAAATGAAGTGAACATAACATATAATTCAATTTTTATACTAACATAAATGAAATAAAAACTTCCATATATTAATTAAATGTCAAGACTTTTCAGAGCATTTATCTTTAAAGTCCTTGATGCCGTGGTATCTATTTTTAGTAAAACTTATTTCAAGAGCATGACTGACTGAGTTTAACTAATTTTTCACGAATTTTTCAGTTTTAAACTTGTACAACTCTTTAACCTTCCGCAGCACAGTAGCTTCACTTTCATTCGCCACACTTTAGTGATCGATTGGCGTAGATTTATTGGGTCATTTAATGGGTCATATGTCATCTCGGACTAATGGTGGTCATTCTGCTTTCAACATTCCCACCTCCTTCTTACTCTGCAGGCGCCAGAATTGGAAAGCGAGTTTACTATGGATACACAACTTTGCTATAGTTAACTGTATTGATAGACCACAACGAATCCCAATGGAATAGGCACTGAACGCCCTCACCAGTGGTATACTAACAAAAATGAACTGAATAGCAGTACAAGACAAATATAATAATCAGACAAAGCATACCCTCAATCATCGATAATTCGATCACCACTCGTCTCACGTTCCTTTACGATAACCGGTTGTGTGTGCTAAACGAATTCCTCCAACTAGCACGACTTAATTTTAAGTTCATTATATTCGTCTTTTAACTCTCAAATTAAGTTATAATTTAGCTCAGCTTCATTTACTCAATTTTACTTTCAGTTTGCAACGGTTTATAAATAACCGTCCAGTGAGTTCTATAAATGTAACACATTGTTCCCCTCCAAAATTATTACACTAAATTACCTTTACCAACAAGCGTTAATATAAGGGGTGTTTAAAACGAAACGAGCTGGAGGCATAATTACAGAAAGCAGGACCTGTATGTTAGAAGTATTGACCCTGGCTGTTGAGACACTTGTCTGGGTTGATTGCAGAAAACTTAAGGGGGGACACCGCCACAAGTGGTAAAATACCAGTGGTCACAGATGTCAGAGGGATTCCTTTTTTAGGATAGGGAAGGGGGAAAGAAAACGAGTTTCAAGAGAGTTTGGCAGACACACTCAGTTTGAGAAAACAGACGAACAGGAGTCAGATTTTAGCATACAGCCTCCATTTAAACAATGTTTAGCAGAAAGTAATCAGAAACTGCCAGTTCATCTTCACCAAAGCAGTTATAATCCCATTAGTATGCAGTATCAGTTATCTTTATTACACCAGAACATTCTGGGACTCAGAAATAAAGTTGATGAACTACTCATTTGTATCGATGGAATGAATTCATCTAACCATAGTGACATAATCTGCCTCTATGAACATCAAGTGACCACTGGTATAGATATGTTAGACATTTCAGGATTTAAGCTAGCTTCCTACTTCTGCAGAGTAGATATGGATGGAGGAGAAATTGCCACATTTATTAAAAACCTCCATAAATTCGAGAACATTGACATTAATAAATTTTGTTTAGAGCAGCATCTAGAAGCATGTGCAACACAAGTAGAGTTGCATAACAGATCCTATATAATAGTAACTATTTACTGAGCACCTGCAGGATATTATAATCTATTCATAAATCATCTAGAAGCTCTTTTGGGTTATTTAACAAGAAGAAACAAAGAAATTTTGATTGCTGGTGACTTTAATACAGATTTTCTAATGCAATCTTCCAGTAAACATTTACTGCAGTTAGTAATGTTGTCTTTCAATCTAACTGACACTGTAAACTTTCCAACTAGGATCACTAAATCCTCAAGGACAGCCATTGATAACATTTTTATAGACAAATCAAGGAACAAAATCATATCATAAAAACCTGTAATAAATGGACTATCAGATCATAACATGCAGCTCCTTGTTTTAGATGTAAATTCTAAGCGGATTATCAACACTGCTAAATCTGAGTACAGGAGAGTAGTCAGTCAACCAAAAATTGAGTGTTTTAGAAAACTGCTCAAAGATAAGAACTGGAAAGATGTTTATAGTGCTCATGAAATGAATGAAAAATATAACACATTCATGAACAATGTCAGTACCACCTTTGAAAACTGTTTTCCTCTAAAAGTTACTCAAATTAAACAGAAGTCTATAATAAAACCATGGATCACACAAGGAATAAAGATTTCCTGTAAGACAAAAAGGGAAATGTATCTGTCGACCAAGATGAGCTCCAATGCTGATGATTTAGCTAAATACAAGGAATACTGTAAAATATTAAAAAAAGTAATTCAGACATCTAAAGAAATGCACTATGAGAAGAAGATAGCAATGTCAGGGAAAAAAAAAATGGGATATAGTGAAAGAGGAGACTGGTAGAACCAGAAAGGAACAGGAGCAAATAGCACTAAGGGTGGATGACACTTTAGTAACCGATGGGCATAGTGTGGCAAATCTATTTAAGAAGTACTTTACATCCATTACTGACAGAATGGGATTGTCAGGATCAGTAAATAATGCCCTTGAATATCTGAAACTAGCCTTTACAAATAGCTTCAGGTACATGAATATGTCACTCACTTCACCAAAAGAAATAACTTCCATAATAAAATCTTTAAAAACAAAGCATTCTAGTGGTTATGATGAAATATCAACAAAGTTAATTAAGGCATGTTCTTGTGATTTTAGTACAATCCTAAGTTACTTGCGTAACCAGTCAATTATAACTGGGGCATTACCTGAGTGGGTAAAATATGCAAATGTTAAGCCTCTATTCAAGAAAGGGGATAAAGAGATAACATCAAACTACAGACCGATTTCACTTTAGCCAGCATTCTCAAAAAGTTTAGAAAAAGTAATGTACAGGCAGCTTCTCAACCATCTAACACAAATAACATATTATCAAGAACACAGTTTGGATGTCTGAAGGGTTCTGATATCGAAAAGGCTATTTACACCTACAGTGAAAATGTACTTAATTCATTAAATAACAAGTTACAAGCAGCAGGTATTTTCTGTGATTTGTTAAAGGCATTCGATTGTGTGAACCACAACATCCTTTTAAATAAATTAGAATACTATGGTGTCACGGGGGAGTGCTGCAAAATGGTTCAAGTCATACCTCGGTAACAGGAAACAAAGGGTGTCAGTGCAAGGGACTAGTGAATTAAGTCATCAGTCATCATCAGAATGGGAAGAAATTAAATGTGGTGTCCCACAAGGATCCATCTTAGTGCCATTACTTTTTCTTGTGTACATTAATGATCTTTCATCAGTTACACTGCCAGAAGCAGAGTTAGTTTTGTTTGCAGATGATACAAGTATTGCAATAAGTAGTATGTCGAGTGTAGTTCTAGAAAGATCTGCTAATGATATTTTCATGGATATTAATAAATGATTTAAAGCCAATTCACTGACATTAAACTTTGAAAAGACTGACTATACTGAATTCAGAACCTGTAAGAGGTTTCCACCCAGCATATGCACAAGGTATGAAGAAGAGCAGATAGAAGAGGTTGACAGTTTTAAATTCCTGGGATTACAACTTGATAATAAATTCAGTTGGGAGGAGCACACCACAAAACTGCAGAAACGCCTTAACAAATCTGTATTTGCAATTCGAGTGTTAGCAGACATAGGCGACATAAAAATGAAAAAGCTTGCATACTTTGCCTACTTTCATTTCAAAATATCATATGGTATAATACACTCCTGGAAATGGAAAAAAGAACACATTGACACCGGTGTGTCAGACCCACCATACTTGCTCCGGACACTGCGAGAGGGCTGTACAAGCGATGATCACACGCACGGCACAGCGGACACACCAGGAACCGCGGTGTTGGCTGTCGAATGGCGCTAGCTGCGCAGCATTTGTGCACCGCCGCCGTCAGTGTCAGCCAGTTTGCCGTGCCATACGGAGCTCCATCGCAGTCTTTAACACTGGATTTCGGAAAGGGAAAAGCATCGATGATGCAATAAACAGAGCTTTAGAAATCACACAAAACACAGATAAAACATACTCTTTGGCAATCATGATAGACATCGCAGGAGCATTTGACAACCTGTGGTGGCCAGCACTGTTTCTGAGGTTACGCCAGATGGAAGTACCCGCAGCCCTATACAACAGTCTTTTAGACTACTGCAGAGACAGAATAGTGGAATGGCGCGTGGGCAACCGGAAGGTAATAAGGAAAATGACCAAGGGATGTCCGCAGGGATCGATCTGTGGACCCATCTTCTGGGACATAATTTTTGAACCTCTCCTGCAACTGCTGGAGGAGGATATGAGGACAGACGGTGCTGTCGCCTATGCAGATGACCTACTGGTGGTCATCTCAGCAAATACAAGAGCCCAGCTAGAGGAGAAGGCGAGTGGCACACTGCAGACAATAACACAATGGTGCAACACAAACAAACTCAAGATAGCGGGCAACAAAACAACATACACACTGCTCAAAGGGCAACTCAGACGCAATCCATCTATTAAAATACAGAACAACAACATAAAGAGAATGACGGTAACCCGCTACTTGGGCGTATACATAGATGAGAAGCTGAACTTCCATGAACATATCAGAATAACAACAAACAAGGCAGAAAAATTACTACATAAACTGGCAAGGATTAATTCAGGACAATACAGACTTCCTCTGTCAGTCACACGAACTTACCACTGCGCACTCTTCGAATCAGTGCTAAGCTTTGCGGCCAGTACATGGGCGCACAGACTCAACCTCGTCACAAACAGAACAGCGGTTAGGCGAGGGCAGAGAAGCGTCCTTCTGCGACTATCGGGAGCCTTCGGCACTACATCAGTTGAAGCACTGTGTGTCGTGCTAGGAATTTTCCCGATAGATATCACAATCAAATATCGGGCCGCTCTGTACTGGTTAAAGATGGGTAGACTAGACCAGGTCAACATATTGACTGGTTCCCCGCTGAACAATAAGCGGGACCTCAAAAAATGGAAAATCGACACATGGCAACAGGAATGGGGCACAAGTGATAAGGGACGGAGAGTCTATACATTTTTTCCGAACATAACGGAAAGATTAAGAATGAAACATGCCGATCCTAGCCGCGGCATGGTGCATTTCTTGACTGGCCACGGACCTTATCCCACGCACTTAAATCGCGTGAGTCTTAGAGACACATCAACGTGTACATGTGGAGGTATGGGAACCCCCGAACACACAATCCTATTCTGCGGGAAATACAGACAGCACAGGAACACACCTGGGATACAACACTTACAGACAGAGGAACACATATACGACGCGATCAGAACACCTGAACTTTGGGACATACTGAACGCACTAACAGACAAAATTTCTGACGAATGCCACAAAGAATACAGGAGCAGAAGACCACACAGACAATAAACCTATATGCAGCACCCAGACAGACACCATAGTGTGGAAGAACTAAACTAAGTCTCAATATAAAACAACTGACATGCAATAGACTTACATAAGTAGACCTAAAACTGACAATAGATTAATGTATAAAATTAGACATAAACAGTGTCGGCGCACCGTCGCAATTGCCATCAGCTACCACGGCACTCTAAACCTGTATACAAGTAACCAGATAGAACATAAATAGAGATATCAAACGCCACAACTAGAATAGAATAGAACTTCCTAGGCTAAGGTTAGGGGACTGAGGATCAGAGGCTTGAAGATAAATCCCAAGACGCTCATCCTCAGTCCCCTACGGTGGTGGGACTATCATCTCTTCCTTTCCTATCGTCTTTTCTCCTCTTCAGACTAAACTATTCCTTGTATTTCCTTCTTCCAATTAAACATTAATTTTTGTAAAATTTTTGTTAAATCGGTTTTGGGAAAGCTGCCAAAGTAAAGAAAAAAGAAAAAAGAAAAAAAAAAAAAAAAAAAAAAAAGCACAGACCCGCCTCCACGTGGCGGGACACGGGCAACGGTGCGACCGGATGCGGGAACTGGTGTGAGTTTCATCAACTACATCAGAGTCCGCACACCGGTCGTAGCGGCCAAGTGGTCAAAATAGACCCACCTTAAGCACTTAGGTGGTGGGTCGTAAAATCAGGGCGGCAACTGAAAAAAAAAAAAAAAAAAAAAAAAAAAAAAAAAAAAAAAAGTCTTTAACACTGGCAGCATGCCGCGACAGCGTGGACGTGAACCGTATGTGCAGCTGACGGACTTTGAGCGAGGGCGTATAGTGGGCATACGGGAGGCCGGGTGGACGTACCGCCGAATTGCTCAACACGTGGGGCGTGAGGTCTCCACAGTACATCGATGTTGTCGCCAGTGGTCGGCGGAAGGTGCACGTGCCCGTCAACCTGGGACCGGACCGCAGCGACGCACGGATGCACGCCAAGACCGTAGGATCCTACGCAGTGCCGTAGGGGACCGCACCGCCACTTCCCAGCAAATTAGGGACACTGTTGCTCCTGGGGTATCGGCGAGGACCATTCGCAACCGTCTCCATGAAGCTGGGCTACGGTCCCGCACACCGTTAGGCCGTCTTCCGCTCACGCCCCAACATCGTGCAGCCCGCCTCCAGTGGTGTCGCGACAGGCGTGAATGGAGGGACGAATGGAGACGTGTCGTCTTCAGCGATGAGAGTCGCTTCTGCCTTGGTGCCAATGGTGGTCGTATGCGTGTTTGGCGCCGTGCAGGTGAGCGCCACAATCAGGACTGCATACGACCGAGGCACACAGGGCCAACACCCGGCATCATGGTGTGGGGAACGATCTCCTACACTGGCCGTACACCACTGGTGATCGTCGAGGGGACACTGAATAGTGCACGGCACATCCAAACCGTCATCGAACCCATCGTCCTACCATTCCTAGACCGGCAAGGGAACTTGCTGTTCCAACAGGACAATGCACGTCCGCATGTATCCCGTGCCACCCAACGTGCTCTAGAAGGTGTAAGTCAACTACCCTGGCCAGCAAGATCTCCGGATCTGTCCCCCATTGAGCATGTTTGGGACTGGATGAAGCGTCGTCTCACGCGGTCTGCACGTCCAGCACGAACGCTGGTCCAACTGAGGCGCCAGGTGGAAATGGCATGGCAAGCCGTTCCACAGGACTACATCCAGCATCTCTACGATCGTCTCCATGGGAGAATAGCAGCCTGCATTGCTGCGAAAGGTGGATACACACTGTACTAGTGCCGACATTGTGCATGCTCTGTTGCCTGTGTCTATGTGCCTGTGGTTCTGTCAGTGTGATCATGTGATGTATCTGACCCCAGGAATGTGTCAATAAAGTTTCCCCTTCCTGGGACAATGAATTCAATTTCCAGGAGTGTATTTTGGGTAACTCTTCAAGTCAAACATAAGTTTTCAGAGTCAAAAAGCGTGTAATACGTATTATTTGTGGAGTAAATTCACGGACGTCCTGTAGAAACCTCTTCAAAGAACTGGGTATACTAACTACTGCCTCTCAGTATATTTACTCCTTAATGAAATTTGTCCTAAATAATATATCTCTTTTTCCAACAAACAGCTCAGTTCATACACACAATACCAGGAACAAAAATGATTTGCACAATGACTAAAAAGCACTTACTTCAAAAAGGGGTCCACTACTCAGGAACACTCATCTTCAATAATTTGCCAGCAAACATAAAAAATTTAGTTACAAATAAAGATCAGTTTAAAAGGAGCCTGAAAGACTTACTAGTGGCCAACTCCTACTCCATTGATGAATTTTTTAATAGAAACGAATGATGTATATTTTCATGCTATTAGTATTGTAATTTCAGCTTAAAAAACAAAAAAATTGACATATTCCACATCCACGAGGATCTCCTCAACACGGGTCTATGGAACGAAAAACTAATCTAATCTAAATCTGATCTAATCCCACTGTGACAGAAGGCTGTGAATGACTGTCTCATAAAGTTCCCGGGGCTGCGATGTTAATCAGTTCCGCACGTACAGCTGGACGTCGGCGTCCACACGAGTGCAGGAAAGGTTATGATTATGTTTTTCTTTGACGAAAATGGCCCCCTTTTGATTCAATTCCTACAGCACGGGACAACAGTGAAAGTCCAGCGTTGCTCGCAAACCTTGACCACCGTTCGCCAAGCGATCAAAACGACCAGGCAATCTCACCAGTGGGGCTATTCTGCTCGACGACAATGCAAAGCCTCATACGGCCAACAAGAAGTCGCGGCACTCCGGCAGAAATTCAAATAGGAGGTTCTCGGCCACCCTCCACACAGTCCGCACCTCACTCCCTGTGATTACGCCATTTCTGGTCTCCTTAAAAAGACTCTGAAGGGCAAACGATTCACCTTGGACGACGGCGTCCAACTGGATGTGCGGAACTGGTTAACATCGCAGCCCATGGAATTTTATGAGACAGTCATCCACCACCTTGTGTCACAGTGGGACAAGTGTCTTAACAGCCAGGGTCACTACTTGTAACACACAGGCCTCCGGCTCATTTCTTTTTCAACGCCCCTTACGATTCCAAATGTTATCTGTCTTTCCCTGCATAGAGCGCTATGTAGAAGTAAAACCTATCTGACTAATACCTAACCGAGCGAGGTGGCGCAGTGGTTAGACACTGGACTCGCATTCGGGAGGACGACGGTTCAATCCCGCGTCCGGCCATCCTGATTTAGGTTTTCCGTGATTTCCCTAAATCACTCCAGACAAATTCCGGGATGGTTCCTCTGAAAGGGCACGGCCGGCTTCCTTCCCCATCCTTCCCTAATCCGATGAGACCGATGACCACGCAATCTGGTCTCCTTCCCCAAACCAACCAACCAACTAATACATATCGCCTAATACTCGTAGATTTAAATTTAAATCACTTACACCTAACCTGAACTCCATTCACCAATAAATGGACATTCATACCCTTCTTAAATTCTGCCCTAAATGCACATTTTAACATAACAGAATTTTGATATTATCCACCAAAATCTTTTTATACACAAAATACACTTACATCTATTTACGATTTTCACCCATGATGAATTTTATCTCCCTTGATACACGGGCCTCATATCTTTGCATACAGCTCGTATGTCCTTTTCCGCTTTGAAATTCACTGAAGTGAAAAAAAGTCATGGGGCAGTGATATGCGCATATACAGATGGTGGCAATATTGCGTACACAAGGTGTAAAAGGGCAGTGCGTTGACGGAGCTGTCATTTGTACTCAGGTGATTCACGTGAAAAGGTTTCTGACGTGAGATCATACACTGTAGCGAGCAACTGTTTCTCTGAAGTACTACAGCCTCCCTCATACTTGTTTAGTCTACGTCTGGCAAAGCCCACGCTTTCATGCTTTAGTATGCCATTCACCGTTTTCTCGTGGAAGGCCTCATATCCACTTTCATAGTGTAAGATACCGTCGATAGATAAAATTATGTTAGGGTGGAACAACATTTTACTGTTGCTCAGATTGTCTGTTATTCTCGGAAGTTCTCTCTCATCCTCTTCACTCCACTTCTACGACAAGTTCTTTTTCAACAGCTTGCATAGGCTTCCATTCCCCAGGAACTTCCTTCAGAGTCCTTATAGTCCTAAATATGACTTAAGTTGCTTTTTCCAAGTTGGTCACTTGCACACAGTGATCGGCCTATGTTTCCCACTACTCGGTAGGATTACTTCCGATGTCAATATACACTCCAAGAATTGTATCTTCAAAAAATGGTTCAAATGGCTCTGAGCACTATGGGACTTAACATCTATGGTCATCAGTCCCCTAGAACTTAGAACTACTTAAACCTAACTAACCTAAGGACATTACACAACACCCAGTCATCACGAATTGTATCTTCATTGCAGTCAGTACGTCATCTACGTACACTGCCAGTTTGCTTATCAATTCTGCACCCAGCAAGTGATATAACGCCCTCTCAAATACTACCACAGATATGATGAGTCCGAAAGGTACCATCTTAAACCATTAGCTGCGTCCGTCAAATAGGAATGTGGTGCATTACATACTTTCTTCAGCCAATGCGACATCTCGGAACCGCTACGTTAAGTCTGCACTTGACATTAGCTTAACATTCACGAAGTTCTGCAGCAATTTATCCGTGTTACCCAGCTGATCATGTTCTCTGACTTTCACTTTGTTTAATTTCCGCTCACCAAACACTGTCCTCATGAACTGTCCTTTTTTTCCTTATTTTTTTCCTATCCGACTGCAATAGCTATCTTACATTGTGTTATTACACCCCATTCCAGCATCTACTTCAGTTCCGCCCTCACATCCTCATACTGCCAGTAACTTGCAAAGCTCATCTTTCTCCTCACTAGTGACACATTCTATCGGTTCCATCATTACTTGGTTGAATCATAGCTCCTGCTTCACACCAGCTGTCCATTACTCCAGATGGGTAACTCTTTACTCACCAGTGAGCATATTCTTAAGCCTTCCCCTGTGCCTTTTATCCTCCAAAACAACTCGAAACACTTTTTTCTCGCAGTTTAGTGACGCCTTGTATTTAAAAAGAAAATCTGTGCTTACAACTACATCTTCCCTCAACCCATTTACAAGGAAGCTTGTTAAACTTATAATTACTACAACTAATTTTAAAAGCACCTCGTGTTTTCCTTGCTTGCTGAATCCACCTGAACCGGATTTGATTTTCACCCCCGTCACTGAAAAAATTGTCAGTTTCTCGCTCTTGATGTCCTCTACAAGACTTTTCGCTACCGCCGACACGATGCTCCCTGACTATAAACGAGCTCATAGTTTTCTTTGCCCACTTCTATAGGCTGTATACCTTCAGTACTTTCTTTTCTAAGCACTTTTTCCACATCAAATCATTTTCAGAGTGTCTTCCCTCCTCTGCTGCGTCTAACACACACACTCACACTGCTCTCCGCCCAGTCATTAATACCACTATTTTCTACTCGTAGTTCCTCAGTGAAATCACTAGCTCGTGATCTGTCTTTCGTCCTCTCCAACTGCTTTATAATTTCGCCTCTTTCAGTTTCTCAAATAAATCAAAACTCTCTATTTGTCTGGCTACGGAATCGCCACTCCTTTATCGTATAATTGTTCAAACTTTTCTCCCTCCATTCATCACTCTCTTCGTCGCCAATCTCTTCGGTTTCGTTCTCATCATGGATGAAAACAGCACGAATATCGTTCTCCACAGCGTCAATACTACACCTATTTACTCCCGACAGTTCTTCTGTCTCGTAATCATCATTACATAATTCACAACAAGTCTTCTCAGCACCTAATTCGCCTCCGCACTCTTCCTGCCCTCTCGCCACTTTGAATTTACCGCGCTTCCAGGAATTAAGTAACAAGATTTTTGTCTCTAAGACATACGATCTCCAATCTTTAACTAAATAATCGCCTTTAACTTTAAGATACCTTACCCAAAATTTACGGTTTCTCCATCCAAGCAACTCCATTTTCATCATTTACGTCCCCCCCCCCCCCCCACACACACACACACATCCATTAGATCCTCATCGCCGGCCAGAGTGGCCGAGCGGCTCTAGGCGCTTCTGTCTGGAACCGCGCGACCGCTACGGTCGCAGGTTTAAAATACTGCTTCGGGCATGTATGTGTGTGACGTCTTTATTAGGTTATTTAGGTTTAAGTAGTTCTAAGTTCTAGGGGACTGATGACCTCAGATGTTAAGTCCCATAGTGCTCAGAGCCATTTGAACCTTATCAATTATCGTTGGTTGTCTTCATTTAAGGAAGGTTTTCACAATAAAAATCACTATCAACATCTCCATATGTAACTGCCACCGCTACATTAGTGCATCGCTCTCCAGATGACGAATCGATGGCAACGTCACCTTCACAGGTACGAATGTTTACATTAACATCCCCCACTTACTTCGAATTTGGAAAAAAACGACATTTTGTCTATGGAGTGCGTGATTGATTTTTTTGTGAAATTTTTCGTTTATTTATGCACGCAGTCACATGTTTATGACACAGTCATACCGGTTTCGGCCATACAATGACCAGGCGCCGTACACTGAACACAGGCTCATGCCTTCTCAAACACATGAACTTGTGTTCAGTGTATGCCGCCTTTAGAATCTGAAGATGGTTATTGTATGGCCGAAACCGGTTATGACTGTGTCATAAACATGTGATTGCGTCCATAAATAAACAAAAAATTTTTCATCGAATTATTGCGATAAACTAAGTTTTCTCGGACTTGTCTAAAAATTCACTATCCTCCAAGGTTGGTTCTATCGCTGATTCTGATATTGGCTCTCCTGTCTTTTCTACGTTAATTCTCTTAAACACATCTTCGTGGCCGTGCGGTTCTAGGCGCTACAGTCTGGAACCGAGCGACAGCTACGGTCGCAAGTTCGAATCCTGCCTCGGACATGGATGTGTGTGATGTCCTTAGGTTAGTTAGTTTTAAGTAGTTCTAAGTTCTAGGCGACTGATGACCTCAGAAGTTAAGTCGCATAGTGCTCAGAGCCATTTGAACCATTTTGAAAAGCATCTTCCTCTTTTATATGAAATAGATTATTTATCCCCATATCAGCTATGTAAATCAACTTGTTATATATAACCCTTCCTCCTTTCCTTCTGTATTGCTTTCCAATATTCCACTCTTTATTTATGCTTTTATTTAAATTCAGCTACTTGATTCGAGCCCCGTTTCCCATTCTCTCATGCCGCCTTTGATATCCGCGGCCTCGTGCCTTTTTTCGCGCACAGTCAGACACCTGAGGTGTGGCAGTGTCTAGTTTTTTATATTTGTCTCCGGAATATAAGGTCCGTGGTGATTTGTCCCCTCAAATCTCTACTATCTCTCGTGGTTTTGCATGTTCCCATCATGGAAGTTTCCTTTTTGAAAATTATCCCATTCTGCCTTTTGAAATTATTATTATTCTGGTTCTATTCATTAACATCACCACGCGGCGCCTGTTAGATACACCTTCCAGACCATTATTGGAATTTTGTTTCGGCTTGTACTTTTAGGTGTGCTCCAGTTTTTAAACAAAATCTAAAAACTCATCGATGGATTGTGTCGGACTGTGAACAAAATCCAATTGCAAGTATTGTGATAACTTCATGTTAAGAGCAGTTATCTCTGTTAAGGTACCCATCGGCTTGCTTACGTGAACTGGTTTTGCCGGTCCCCACATGCAAAATTCCAGCAAGGATAAATCTCAACTTTGACAAGTCGGACCATTCAAGAATTCGTTCTGTAGTCGGGTTTGTTTGGCCTCGCTCCATAATTTACTCAAGAACGCTTTTTCAAACGCCTCATAACCAACAAAAGTATCACTCTTAAGATTCACCCATAACAGCGCTTTCTCGTCCAAGAGCCTTTTCACAGTTTTGATCTTCGCATCATCCGACATACCCAGCACGAATCCATCCCTACACGCAGCAATAAAGTTCATCGGGTTTAATTACCATCGTTAGCAAAACAAACAAAAATGGTTCAAATGGCTCTGAGCACTATGCGACAGCTTCTGAGGTCATCAGTCGCCTAGAACTTTGAACTAATTAAACCTAACTAACCTAAGGAAATCACACACATCCATGCCCGAGGCAGGATTAGAACCTGCGACCGTAGCGGTCGCTCGACTCCAGACTGTAGCGCCTAGAACCGCACGGCCACTCCGACCGCCGTTAGCAACACACTTGGAGTTATTTGCTCCACCCTCAAATGGCTCTAAGCACTATGGGACTTAACATCTGAGGCCATTAGTCCCCTAGACTTAGAACTACTTAAACATAACTAACTTAAGGACACCACACACATCCATGCCTGAGGAAGGATTCGGATCTACATTCGTAGCAGGAGCGCCGTTCCGGACTGAAGCGCCTAGAACCGCTCGGCCACAGCGGCCGGCTACTCCACCCCACGGCATATTTATTATACTTGTAGCTTGCCTTATTACCAACGCAAGCAGTTTCGCATCCATCTCTTTGTTGTTCATACTGCTCTTCCACTGCTTGCACATTGTGGGCGATCGTATTTTTACTTTTGGTATATCTCCCAGATAAATTGTTGAAAGCATTGCTAGTCACCCTCAAGCTTGTGCTGGCTTTGTACACACTCCTTCACACTGTCACCTAATTAATTCTGCAGTTTTCCTATGCTCGCATCTACTGAACCACCTGATGAGTCCACTTCGCTCTATATGGCACCCTTTTCATCTGAAAGTTTTCGCACCAGTTAGTTTTTCGTCCAGCGCGTCCTCCATATCCCATCTAAGTTTTCCTAGCTGGTCTATTAATTCAACCCACCCCTTCCCTACTTCCTTGCATCTGAAATGCTTTCGTTCACATTATTCATTTCTGTTTTTACATTTGAAAGACTACAGTTTAAATCCACGAATGTTTGCTTCAGCCATGAAATCTTGTTTTCCCCAATTACAGTTTCCCTATCAGATTTCTGACTTTCTGACAGACTAATGCTCTCTGACCCACATAAGCTCGGTTGCTGCTTAATCACTACACTCTCCAATTCTGGCATCCGCACTGCAACGTCGTTCATGGTTACACTCTTGGCGTCAGTACTTAACCTGTCTGTTATTCTGGTTGCTGCAGCGATGCTGCTGTAGCCACAAGTAGATCCTACGAAGTTGCTGCCGCCCCCTCAAATTGTGGAGCTAATCCCGATGTCTGCGCTGCTACAAGGGCTATTCGGAAAGTAAGGTCCGATGGAATGCAAAATGGAAACAACAGCGAAAATCCGACGAATCTTTGCACAGATGTATTGGGCAGCGTCTCCAGTATGACCGTCGAGCGCGTCACGTCGCTCTTTTCAGTTCTAAGCGCTCAGTGAGTACGTAAAGAGGTATTGAAAATAATGTCTCCCGCCAAGTGCGAAGTCCTGGGGAGGGGTTTTGCCTGATTTCATGCAACCCGCGTGACGTAATTGACATGCGTTCCCTTCTTCATGACAATTCTCAGCCACACTCTGGAGGGCCAACGAAGATACTCCTTCAGCGTTTTCGATGGGAAGCGTTTGATCACACATAATACAGCCAGTAACTGGTATTTTTCGTGTGATAAAGGTTATTTTTGATTTAGGTTTAAAGTTTAATTATTTTTGATTATCTTTGGGCTTGTCTGGTAATTGACTCCCCCAGAGTTTCATCTCTGCTCACATGAACCGCTGACTATGAAGATAAAATTTTGGAGCAGGCAACGAGTAGTAGACCATCGTAGAGAAATGGTGGAAAGTACAGGCGGCTGTCTTCTACTACCAGGGCATGGTAAATTCGGCACGTCACTAAGACAAATGTCTAAGTCGGAGCGGCGATAACGCAGAGAAGTAGCTGGAAGGTGTAGCTAACTGTTGAAAATAAAACTTTTTTAATTTTCACAGTGGCTTCCATTTCGCGACCGATCGGACCTTACATTCCGAGTTCCCCTCGTATATGCATACATGCTGCTGGCTGCTGTCGCCTCTTGTGTGCCACAACCGCGGTGCCATTTGCTGTTTCCTTCTCACTCGCTTCACATCTCCCTTTTCCCTTTTTAATTTCTGAACCACTTCATATGCTTACAAGTTTCTGTGACTATTTTTCTCCGAGCCCCCACCCAATACTCCTTATCGTCAACTTTCTCCTGGACCTAAATCACTGCACTATCCATCTCATTAGCGCTTGCAAACGACTGAATATGGATTCAAAATCCTTTGGACGATCTCGGACGAGAAACCCCATTTGCGACGTACCTGTGAAAAGAATGTAACGAAATTTAACATCGCATTTGATTATCCCAGATTTTGTTAAGCCATTTGGGACCTAACGGGAAAGAATATGATGCCGACCGGTATTGGGAAATGTGTAGCTCAAATTCGATATCTGTCTCACTGTTGTCGCAGAGGGTGAGTCACACGTGTCAACTTTAATGCCCCGCAATAGCGTGACTGCATAAAATACATCAGTTGTCAGTGATCTTACAGCCTAATTTTCCAGACATTGGATAGTCATTGCGAATAATAAATAACACAAAGTGCAAGTGGTTGTACTAAAGAAAATTTGGGATTAGGTGATGGAACAACTAAATGTTGCAGTCGACAAGGAGCATTGTAATGATTGGTTTATTAATTTAGTAGTTGTAAGAAATACACTGAAGTGACAAAAGTCATGGAATCTCTTCTAATATCGTGTCGGACGTCCCTTTGTTCGGCGTACTGTAGCACATCAACGTGGCATGGACTCAACAAGTCGTTGGAAGTCTCCTGCAGAAATATTGTGCCATGCTACATCCATAGACAACGGCCTTGCCCCAGTGGTAACACCGGATCCCGTCAGATCACAGAAGCTAAACACTGTCGGACTGGGCTAGCATTTGGATGAGTGACCATCCGGTCTACCAAACGCAGTTGGCAAGCGGGGTGCACTCAGTCCTTGTGAGACAAACTGAGGAGCTACTTCATTGAGAAGTAGCGGCTCCGGTCTCGGAAACTGACATACGGCCAGGAGAGCGGTGTGCTGACCACATGCCCCTCCATATCCGCATCCAGTGACGCCTGTGGGCTGAGGATGACACGGCGTCCGGTCGGTACCGTTGAGCCTTCATGGGCTGCTCGGGAGGAGAGTTACTTCCATAGGCACCTCGTTTTGTACTATCGATAAATATGGGCGAGAACATCACTGATATGGTACACGAATAGAGGTGGCAGTTATTAAAACAGAGGCGTTCAGTCATCAGCTTTCTCCTCAGAGAGTGAAAATATTTTGTTGGCGTCGTACATAGAGAGATATTATCATCATAAGAGAAATCAGAACCCGCACAGGAAGATGTAAGTATTCGTTTTCTCCGCGCTGTTCGAGAGTGGATTGGTAGAGAAGTAGCTTAAAGGTGTTCGATGAACCTTCTGAATGGCACTTAACTGTGAATTGCAGAGCAATCATATAGGTGTAGAAGTATAGGCGTTCATAACTGAGAAAGTGCTGCGGGTGCAAAATTTTGGGCACGAACTGACTTTTCGATTAAGTCCCATCAGTTTTCAACGGGGTACATGTCGGGCGGTCTGGTGGCCAAATCATTAGATCTGGACAGTGACATGACGAATTGTCATGCATAAAAATTTCACCGTTGAATAGCAGAATACAGCCATCTCCAGTCAATGGTCGGATCAGTACGACCAGAGGACTGCGTCCATTCCATGTAACCATAGCAATTCGGAGCCATCACCAGCTTGCATAATGTCTTTTTGACAACTTTCGTGCTTAGCTTCGTGACGTCTGCGCCACGCTCCAACCCTACCATCAGCTCTTACGAAGTGAAGTCGTGGGCCATGTGACTAGGCCACGGTTTTCCATTTGTCTATATCTTCACGAACCCAGGAAAAGTGCTGCAGGCGATGTCGTCCTGTTAGCAAAGGCACTCGCGTCAGTCGTCTGCTGCCCGGTCCATTAACGCCAAATTTCGCCGCACTGCCCTAACGGATATTTTCGTCGTGCGTCCCACATTGATTTCTGCGGTCACTTTAAGCAGTGTTAGCACTGACAACTCGACGCAAACGCCGCTGCTCTCGGTCGTTATGTGAAGGTAGTGGGTTACTACGTTGTCCAATGGTGAAACGTAATGCTTTGAATTTGGTATTCTCGGCACACTGTTGATATTGTGGATCTCGGAATATTGAACTCCCTAACGATTTCCGGAATGGAATTCCGCCTGCGTCTAGCTCCAACTACCATTCCGCGTTCAAAGTCTATTAATTCCCGTCGTGCAGCTATTACAACGTTGGACACCTTTTCTCATGAATCACCTGAGTACAAATGACAGTTATGCCAATGCACTGCCCTTTTATACCCTGTGTACGCGGTACTACCGCCTTCCGTATATGTGTATATCGCTATTCCATGACTTGTCATCAATGTATTTATATTATATAAAAGTTCAGTTCTTTGTGGTTCGAACGGTACCAGACAACATATATTACACTCAATATTTTTATATAAATAATTAATAATGAACTTCCACACAGCCTGCCATTGAAGCAATAAATAAGAACTATAATGAATGGATGATTTGTTAATGAAAGTATCACACTAGATTCGTTGACTGTGTTCATGTGGAGGACATGATGACCTGATCTTGTTATACACAAAATGTATGTCATAACTTAATAATAGATTGATTCTGGCTGTCTAGTATTAACGACCGATGGCTAGAGTATACTGCTACTGTTCGGTTCATTATCTGTAGAGAGCATGCATAGCACTTACCCGTGATTAAACATCACATAATTCTCAAATGGTTTGCTTGCATTCAAAAAGTAACTGCCGTATTATTAGAGGTATCAAAGGCATCTGTTTTTCAATGGAAGAATTCGACTGCTTGATTTTTTGTTCTATAGTGAGTGAATAAATTGATGAAGAGTCTTTAATATTTGGATATTCCCTCAGTTTTAAAATCAGCAGATGTCTCAGTTCTTAGCGCTGACCAAGCATCCTGTACGCCGTCGCTTTCCCTTGAGGAGTGTAGTATTGCCCGTCTTGTACCTGCACCGACTAGTCCTCATATCGCTGATCGCCTCTGGATTAAAAATTCCCCCATGCCGGTCAAGCTGATGGCCGGACTGTCACCACCATGCCCGAAGAATACTTTCACGCTCTCAAGATTTTAAGATATTAACTTAACTGACTGGGCCTTCTCCAGCATGTGTGTTGTGTTACAAACTGCAGTTAAAAATTGAGGACGATTGTTTTATAACAACACTCATCTTCTGCAATGTAACCGCTTTCTATGTCTGTTTCAACGTCAACACAAACGATGTTCACTTCTGGGGAAGCGAGAAGCCACATACGCTAACGGAGAATCAGCGTGTTTCTCCATAAGTGAACGTTTCAGCTCGGTGACGCTCGAGAAAGTGCACGGCCCGTTTCTCTTCGAACGAATGGTGATGGGTAATTCACTTCGAGACATGTTGGAAACCTGGCTGTTACCCCAGCCGAATAATATTAATGATGATTACGTTTTGCAGCTGGATGGTGCTTCACTCCATTTTAACATCTATCTACGAGAACTTCTTAATCGTGTTCTTCTCCAACGCTGTATTGGACACACTGCAACGGTAGGCATGAACCTTCTCCCTAGGTCACCCCACCCGCCATATGCAAAAAAAATGGCTCTGAGCACTATGGGACTTAACAGCTGTGGTCATCAGTCCCCTAGAACTTAGAACTACTTAAACCTAACTAACCTAAGGACATGACACACATCCATGCCCGAGGCAGGATTCGAACCTGCGACCGTAGCAGTCGCACGGTTCCGGACTGCGCGCCTAGAACCGCGAGACCACCGCAGCCGGCACCATATGCAACCCCTGCTGTTTCTTTCTGTGGAGGCTTCTGAAAGGCCGTGTTTATAAACCGCCAGTGCCCTTGTCCCTTGAGGAAGTGAGTAAGCGGATAAATCATACACTGCAGACCGTCGTGGAAGACACGCTACATCAAGTACGGGAATAATACAGGGCTATTACAAATGATTGAAGCGATTTCATAAATTCACTGTAGCTCCATTCATTGACATATGGTCACGACACACTACAGATACGTAGAAAAACTCATAAAGTTTTGTTCGGCTGAAGCCGCACTTCAGGTTTCTGCCGCCAGAGCGCTCGAGAGCGCAGTGAGACAAAATGGCGACAGGAGCCGAGAAAGCATATGTCGTGCTTGAAATGCACTCACATCAGTCAGTCATAACAGTGCAACGACACTTCAGGTCGAAGTTCAACAAAGATCCACCAACTGCTAACTCCATTTGGCGATGGTATGCGCAGTTTAAAGCTTCTGGATGCCTCTGTAAGGGGACGTCAACGGGTCGGCCTGCAGTGAGCGAAGAAACGGTTGAACGCGTGCGGGCAAGTTTCACGCGTAGCCCGCGGAAGTCGACGAATAAAGCAAGCAGGGAGCTAAACGTACCACAGCCGACGGTTTGGAAAATCTTACAGAAAAGGCTAAAGCAGAAGCCTTACCGTTTACAATTGCTACAAGCCCTGACGCCCGATGACAAAGTCAAACGCTTTGAATTTTCGGCGCTGTTGCAACAGCTCATGGAAGAAGATGCGTTCAGTGCGAAACTTGTTTTCAGTGATGAAGCAACATTTTTTCTTAATGGTGAAGTGAACAGACACAATGTGCCAGAACTGCGAGCTCTCATCAACGATGCTTTCGAATTCGTTGATGGGGACATGCTGCGCCGAGTGTGGGAGGAACTTGATTATCAGCTTGATGTCTGCCGAATCACTAAAGGGGCACATATCGAACATTTGTGAATGCCCAAAAAAACTTTTTGAGTTTTTGTATGTGTGTGCAAAGCATTGTGAAAATATCTCAAATAATAAAGTTATTGTAGAGCTGTGAAATCGCTTCAATCATTTGTAATAACCCTGTATGAGTAGTGTGTAGATGGGTGTTGTGTGACCAAGAGTGCACATATTGAAGGATTGTGATTAATGCATGAAATACTCTGATTGTGGCTACTGATTATGCTGTAAAGTTTGCTGATACAAAGTAACAATCGAGACATTACTAATTTTTAAAACAGCATCATTCATATATAAACACCCTGTAAATTTAGTTAGTCCTATATACTATAATGATAATAATTTCTTGTGACTCAATGGCCAAATGCAAGTAATTCGACTGGACGCCACTTCGATGAAGTGCATGTCCCTAATTTACCTCATAACACAACTAGGGAAAGTGGGGCCGCAATATAAATGGAATCCGACCACCACATGTCGTTTCTGGCGACACCTTATATCATTGAGGGATGGGGGCTAGATTACAGGCAGACTGAAACTTTCCTTGCTCTGCAACAGCAGTAGGGCAGAGGGTTGCGGCCCCACTCTGCATTGTTGTCAAATTTATTCAACATGTCGGATCCAAGACAGAGGCCATAGATGTGGCAACATCGCACTGACATCATGGCACGAAATTCAAATTCTGGCTGGACAATAGTTCAATTGGGCTACCTCCAATAATATAACTCCACCCCCTCCCTTTCTCCCGCTCCCCCTCAAGCCTCTCCCCTCCCCAACCCCCTCAAGCAACCTCCTCCCCACCTCAGCCCTCCAATCCTCTTCCCCACCTGGAAATCAGTGGGAAAAGGACTCAGTCTGTGCTGGGCTGCTGGATAGTTAGGATGTAAGTCTTTGTTTTGTATGTAGCATGGTGAATTGTTTCTTTAAACAGTTTGAATTGTCATTGATCGAGCATTAGACAGTAGCTCTATCCAGTGTGTTCACCTTGAGCTTCGGAGTCCAATTGAAGTGATTTACAGCACCACCCTGAGACAGCGCTGTTGACCCTCCCCCTTTACCCTCCTACGGCGTAATCTAAGATGGCGACCTATGGAGAATATTGTGGGAAATTCACTAAGTCTTTGTATAACTGCTGGACTGGGAGGATCTCACGACAGTAGGTTAATACAGCTTGCACAAGGAATTGTTTAAATAATTTATTTAAGAATATTGTTGATTTATTTCAGAAACAGCAATACACCTGGAAATTGTCGCAGGTGTTTTAAGAAATTCAGACGATATTACCATTGTGGTATTTCTTTTATTCAGATATCGAAAAGAACCTCATAGTTATACTGTTACAGATTCCGCTAAACGTATCTAGAAATCTTTTTCTCGTGAGTTTCTTGCAGCAGAGTCAACTTGCCGGGACGACAGCACCAACACGTGACAGCCACAGGGCAGCAACACGCTAAGCTCTTCCACCTCAGTCCCAGCTCACGGATACCCCTCGATGTCGAACATGAACTGCCACATGAGTTATCACATCCGGTATTTACGCAGTGTGCGGAATATTCTTACATACATATCCCGAAGATTTCACAGGAACTAAATGTACCACTGCACAAAAAGAGGGAGGATGTGCAAATTACACAGGAATATTTAAACAATTTTCGATGGAATTGCACATTTTACTCTGAGGACTATCACCACTACACTTGTACCCTGATTCTGAGAAAAGATAGTGGCACACTTATGAACCCACTCCGTCTTCCTCTCTGAGCCATTTTTATGTGCTTTTGTGGGAAACACCACATCCTTCCCTTGTCTTTTAGCACAAGCTGCTTCAAAAGTTATTAAGTCCATTTGAATGTGTCTCTAAGTACACTTTTAAACGATCGCTGCACAGTAGGTAGCTTCAATTTTGCTCTTTACACCGCTACACTCGAATACAGACTCTAGAAAGATCGTGGCACGCTTCTGAAACCTCCTAGCTTTCATCCCTGAGACACTCCAGGCGCTTTTGCAGGAAACAGATCCTGAAACCAATATCAGCTGCAATATCCGATTTTACACACCAAAACTATGATATTTGGAAGTCGAAATAAATGTCTCTGTAACTCTAAACAGAACGCTGATCGCTTTTCGAGTTTCAGATGCCTATTTGAAAGCACTACCAGAGGTAGAAAAAATTTCTGAGTCCTACAACTGCTGTGGTATTCATCACTTTTCTGAAACACTGAGGTTTATATTTACTGCTGGAATGAGCGACATTAAGGCTCTTATTTTTTACTCTCCTCACTTCTCGAAGCACACTGGTGTATATGCATTGAAGGGAAAATAAAACAATTCCACATCTAAAAGCTCATGACATATTTCGAATGCCACAACAGCTCGTGAGAGAAAACAAACAGAATTCGAAGCACTGTCCTGCAGACTAGAAAAATGGCAGTAACTGCTGCTTGGAGATTATCTAAAGCCACAACGGCGGGAGAGGGACAGCATCCCGCCTGTCTGAACCAGAGAAAGCTGGTCAGCTTGGTGTTGCCTCTGACCACTCGAACAAAGAACACGTCACCTGACTCTAAGAAGTTATGGAACTTTCTGTAGATACCTTGCACCTGTCTTGTTCGAACCAGTCTGCAGAAGCTCCTATGCCCTGCACAAAGGATGTCTTGTGAATCTCTGATGTGATGGAACTTCTTGTGAATGGAGCATTGTGATTGGTTCTCACTGAATTTACCCGCCATATTGCTGTTTCTGGTGTGATAGCACTGCCCACCACTTTCTGCAGACGGACAAATTATAAGAATTTCAGTGACAAACTATTTCGTACAATCGAAAAACATACAGTAGTCATATTGCACTGACAGTTAAATCCTGCAAAAGTGGTCTGAAGATCCTGAAATACAGAAACCACCACCAAAGACACTTCCTCAATCACATGGCTCTGCTACTGTCGAGGAAACCGATCTCCAGCGAGGCTGTATCACCACAAACTATTGTACCTCCATACCATATTGAGGTAGTAAAACACAGTTCGTATCCTGATCCATACAGATTCATCACTTGTGCCTCCTGCATGTAGCTATCGACCACCATACACTTGTACATATACCACAAAGACAAACAGATTCCAAAAAAACATAAGCACGTGCACCGTATAAAATCGTAGGCCTAGACATTTCACGTGAGGTCGGTCAGCCATCCACTGTGGCCAACAGTCATGTGTCAACTACCCCCTGCACACGCTGGTCTGATGCGTGATCAGATCGCCCTCCGCAGACAGTACTCACTCTCCAAATTGGTGTAATAGGCTAAGCTGGTTCCTGCAGCAAAAAGACGTCCGCTAACGGTACTGTTTCGATCTGGCCTGATTCCTGTCATGGTTTCTGCAACAAGTTGCGATCACCTCCATACTCAGGGGTTACAAGGGCATACGCATATTTACATGGTTTGCCAGAATTTCGAAGATAAAGAGTGATAAATTATATCTCAAGAAACCCAAAACTTTAGTGAGATTTTTATATGGGACGTGCTGCAAATGAGTTGGTGTCTGGAAGCTTATCTTGTTTGCAGAGATCTTTACGTGAAAACTCGAAAATAGAGGAAACTATTAGTTCCTCTTGTATTTTTTAATTAATAGTGGTGTCAATGATATAACAGATTCCAGAGTGTCCTTGCACTTTACAAAGTCAACTAAAGAGATTCTCATGCCTAGAGAATCAACAAACGTCTCTTCCACCTGTTTTTCACCACCTAGATGCACACAACTCAAATCACAATCGATGTTCTCACAACCAAATAAAGGTGGGAAATGCGTAGAGTTGCAGTACAAGCAGCCAGTTTGTCAATTTACATGAGAGGGAATAATTTTCCAGAGCAAACACTCTCCTATATTGACTCTTATCAAATTTCAGCGAAGAATACTCGCACCACACGCAATAACGAAGGCTGCCTAACATGTACAGAGTATTAGTTTGCTATTCACCCGTGTAGAGTGCGACACAGTTACGTCAGCTGCATTCTTGTACCCAGCTTCTCCAGTTCGGCTCCTCAATGACAGCACTCGCAATAAGTCAGAAATGTCAATAGTTCTGGCCACAGGCTACCTCCGCCACACGTTCCCACGCATCATGCAGAATCATCCTAGGAAACCAGCCACATATATTTCATCACTTTACTTACAATTAAATGTTGCAATTGCAGCCTAAATCTGATGACATTCGAGAATGAGCGAAGTATCAGAAATACCCCCTCCTGATGACTAGAGCTCTCGAAATATCAAAATCCGTATCATTCTTATGACAGGACATAATTTTCCATGTAAAATCTTTCATTCCTCTTACAGCTATCGACGCACTGAAATCTCAATTCTCTGCATCAAATTCATACTTTCCTCGTGATAGGACATAGCCATTTTCGTTACACATGTCAGAACAAGCAGGCTTGGTTCTACAGCCACACACAAGTATCGCTAACAAATCCATATTAAAAACTATAGAAACCTTATAAATCCAGGTACGGTGTTGCATCCGAATCAAGTGGTCTTCCGCACAAACACCGTGGCATTGAATACAGACACTGATCGCTAGGGCTTGTATTAAGTACAAACTATAAAAACTACAAGCTATAAATATTTTGCTAACGTCACACAGTAGAGAACTTGACAAGTTCTTCTGATACATTGAAAACAAATATCTTCTGTGTGTTGGTATTGACCATATGTGGTGATCCCATTAAATATGTATGTATTGGTCCACTCAGTGATCAAAGTTGCTGGCACAGACCAGTGTAAAGTTTCATAACCCATGCGGTAGGGAAAGCACATCCTACATATCAGTCTCAAGAGGAGATCCATGTGTTGTTGTTTGATACATTGTTTTTTTTCTGCTGTAATACATCCAAGCAGTGTATGAATACAGATTTGTACACCAACTTACATTTTGTTTTCCACCATGACTTTAAGGTCGCCGGCCAGAGTGGCCGTACGGTTCTAAGCGCTACAGTCTGGAACCGAGCGACCGCTACGGTCGCAGGTTCGAATCCTGCCTCGGGCATGGATGTGTGTGACGTCCTTAGGTTAGTTAGGTTTAATTAGTTCTAAGTTCTAAGCGACTGATGACCTCAGAAGTTAAGTCGCATAGTGCTCAGAGCCATTTGAAGCAAGCCACCTTAAGGTCTGTGTCAGGTGCTAAACTGATATTAACATGTTTCGATCCAATGGCTCTCACAGCAAACTAGACACTGCATGATGTAAATCATGCTGCTGCTCCCTCAACACACAGGATAATTGAAATAAAAGACAGTGGCAGTGTTTCTTATCGACAAAAATGCTGAACATATCGCAGCATACGGAAACTGGTAGAGTTTTGTGGCATTGTGGAGCATATCCAAACAGCTGTCCGAAGGTGATAACCTCTACATTAAATCTCATCTTTCACAGTGACAGGGTAGTAGAGTTCTTGGTGTTGTGTTCTGATTGATTCTTCATGTTGCACTCATGTATGTGATCTCTGTTTTGGTGCTGATCATCATTGAAAGGTGTTGCTCCTAACAAGACTGTCTATCCATCTCAAACAAGTGATGTCAGTCAATCGTTAGTTTCACATGGCAAACAACAAGCGTTTGTCTCCCATTAAGAGGTATTCTATGTTGGTGACGATCATTTTATAGGGCTGATATGAGCGTAGTATATTATGTGAACTGTAATCAAATGTGAACAGCGGGCTCTATACACCTAAGGAAAGCTATATTGTACATGTATCACAAAGACATGTTTTTTTTTTCTTTTGTGTAGAAGAAAGTAGTTTTATCTTCTTAAATTTGTCACCGCAGTGAACAGGAAAGAAAACGTGCAGGGTGGATGTACATGAGACGTTGGACATTTATGTCCTGCATTAGAGTGAATGTGTTTGTTTTCTACAGTCATTTCTCACTTACCAATACCTTCTTGGTACTGATCCCAGACACTAGCACAATAGGTCTGACTTGATGGCGCAGTTAATTTACGTAAAATGCTTCAAACTCTGTCTGTCTGGAGCTCCACAACGCAAAAAACCACGTTTTCGTCTTAACTGTCTGTTTTATCAGCACAACACTCTCATATCTACTATACACCCAACATGGGTTCAGTGAGTAAGACTGGTGTGGAACAGTCTTCACTGAATATCAGTTATGGACTTGGATTACTCTGTTACTTCACGAGATATAGAATGTAGCATGTATGATAGCCTCCTCCTTCTGGTCAGCTACAAATTAAATTGGTGACAGTTATGCAGGGAGGAAGTCTTTCAATCGCTGACTTTATCCTCAGAATGTGAGAATGTTCTGTGACTCCCATCCACATAGGGAAATAAGGTCAATCGTAACCATAAATTATGCACTATGATTGAAGTGCTAGAAATATGTAGCTAACCTAACTGCATCAGTATAGGACGCCGTCTGGTATACTTTGGTATACTTTCAAGAATTATCAATCAATGTACATACTACACAGTCATCTATCTACATCCGCAATCTAGTAAATGGTACTCTCAAAACATTGGAGGGATGGTTTGGCGATAATACAGAAATTGGGAAGCATGGTGTCATGTCATTGGTTGGCATTGAAATTACGGAAAAACTTCTAAAATTGCTAAAACTGATGTCGCTATCCACTGTGGTGCTTATTACAGTACATCAACAGTGCATTTTCCATCTCAGGTGTCAATTGGTTGGGCTGTTGATTACCACTAACTCCGTAAAAAGTACATATGTGAAGCAGTTGTAGGCACAGGGATTGCAGTAGCTCGCAAACACCTGACAATAACTTAGAATCACGGTAATTATGAAACTGAAGACTCGATTTTATGCCCAAGATGCGACAGGGGAGTGGACTATTTCACACAATTCTTTGTTCTTGAAGAGGAGGGTGTCGAAACAGGTCTTCCATCGATGGACATGTTTCATCATCACACAAGAATTGGAAGTCATCTGATGATTGTGGTATGGAGAGGTTAGCTGTTAACGATCGCAGCCAGATAGTGCTCTAAGCCACACACAGAAGACGCCATTGTATATGAGTGAACTGAGGTTATATCACACAGCTGATACACCCTGCGATAAATGACATGCAGAAAGATCTCCCTCGCTCTAGAATGCCTCAGTCTACCATTATATCATACATCGTTACAACTCAATCTCAACTGATCATTCCATCCACTTTGTGTCATCCTTTGCAAGTCAATTTAGCGGCAGATTGTCCTCTTTTCCAGGAAAGCATCGGAGACAGCAGTCAATCTGCGTGTATCACTATTACCCCAATAGACATACAGAAGAATGTTGTTAAAAAACCATACAGCAACTGTTTGTGAGGTTAGCTGTCACCACAAGGTTGTGATTGGCGGAGAGTACGGGAAGCACATTGTAAATATTGTTTGTTAGGGTTTGAAATATCTAATGGATCCTACACAGGGTCAAACACACGATACATTCTGTAGTTGTATATTTCAGTCCCATAGCTGGTAATACAGCGCTCTTTATTTAAGAACGCTTTATAAAAATATATAACTTGGTTGCTGATAACTCTGGGGTCGCGCCTGGGCCTGTGATCCAGCATATATAAATTTATTACGCAACATTTGGTGGTCATGCACGTTGAACATTCTGTTTCAATTGTCTTATTGCTGTTGACGAAAAATGACTATTTCCCTGGTTCCCAATGCTTCCATGTCAACTTTTTCTCATATTCTTCTTACTGCCACATACTCGCTCCCAGGTACAAGATTTGTCCTGCACGAAGCAGAAGACATGCAAGTACTCGCTCAATTTCTCCGCATTTCGGGGCTTTTTCCCTCAATGTATACGTTTTTTCATCAATTTTGGTAATTTTTTCGATTTTATGTCACTTCTGCAGAGCTGATCATGATATCACTTCCTGCCACACATTCTAAAATTGCTTGTAAATGTAGTACAGTCGTCAACACCTAATGCAAATGCACTGTTTTACTGTTCGGACAGTATAGTATAGCACTGTACTGAATGCATCCAGTCTCTTCCAACCACGTATTCTACAGTTACAGTGCATTTGATCTGTTTTCTGTGTGTGTATGTGTCTGTTCGTGTGTCACGGATGGCTCACTGAGAAAGACAACGTGGCTTCAGGTCTGCTGTCGGCTCTATGTGGCGTGATTGGTGTGCCAGGAAGAAAGGCCGAGGTATTCCCCGTGCGACAGGAAGTGTGCTTTTGTTCGGGAAGGATTAACTCAAGCCTGAGCGCGCCGCTACTTCCAGGTTCTCAGGCCACGGCCGGTGCGGCGCGGCATGGCAGCCTGCGAATGTTGCGGGCTGACACCCTGTGGGACGATGCATGTGGCATGTAATTTCACGTGTCAAACACCACCTTCATCCGTTTGTCTCTTTGTAAGAGGCATTCTCCACTTGTGACAACCACTTTATAGGGCTGATGTGGGCGTAGTATAATTTCTTAATCGTGATCAGATGTGAACAGTGGGCACTATACAGCTACAGAAAGATACATTATGCATGTATTACAATGAATCTATGGTTTTTCTTTTCTATGGTGTGGAAGGAATTACTCTTATCGTCTTAAAGTTTGTCACCGAAGTGAGTGGGAAGGAAAACTTGTAGTGTGGATGTGTGTCAGACATGGCTGTAATCATTAAAGTACGTCTCCACAGGATTCAATGCAAGTATGTGGTTAAATGGAGAGATTTATTTCAGATTACATACATCATATCTACCAGAAATCGTAACACTATAGATCTGAAAAGCTAGTGTATTTATCATAGTATTTTGTATATTTCTTACAACGTGAGTGTATTGGTCATAAGATTTTGTACACTTCTTACAACGTGATTCATCATATTGCACATTATCTACTGTACGTGATCAAACTTAGTCAACAATCATTGTTCATCGCCTATAACCTAGTGGATATACAGTACAACCTCTGACAAGGCATCGAGATACAATGCATCATAAATACTGTTAGCGTGAGAAATATCTAGCGGCGTGCCCAACTTCGGCTTAATACCATGTTCCCTAGACGAACAAGTTTAGATTCGGTGATTTCATTACGAGCTTACACGTGCCAGCGACGTGCACTCGCGATTTCGGCGTGTTAATACACAGCATGGTGATTAGTGGCTATGTTTAATGTCATGGCATTTGTGTGGAAGACCACTTCATTCCACACCTCGATTTATAAAGCTTCTATAGATTTTAACGTGGACATCGTCAGCAATACTTGTGTTCGCCAGTCACACCAATATTCAAGACACGAAATAGGAGTAACCCATTGAATTACAGACTCATAGCACTGACCTCAATTTGCAGTAGGATTTTGGAGCATATACTGTACTCGATCATTATGAATCACCTTGAAGAAAATGACTTATTGATACATAACCAACACGGATTCAGAAAATATCGTTCTTGCGCAACACAGCTAGCTCTTTATTCCCACGAAGTAATGAGTGCTGTCGACAAGGAATCTCAGCTCGATTCCATATTTCTAGATTTCCAGAAGGTTTTTGACACCGTTCTTCACAAGTGACTATTAATCAAATTGCGTACATATGAAGTATCGTCTCAGTTGTGTGACTGGATTCGTGATTTCCTCTCATGGAGGTCACAGTTCGTAGTGATAGACTGTGAATCATCGAGTAGAACAACAGTGATATCTGGCGTTCCGCAAGGTAGTGTCATAGGCCCTCTTCTGTTCCTCATTTACATAAATGATCTAGGTGATAATCTGACCAGCCCCCTTAGATTGTTTGCAGATGACGCTGTAATTTACCGTCTGGTGAAATCATCAGACGATCAATTCCAATTACAAAATGATCTACAGAGAATTTTTGTATAGTGCGAAAAGTGGCAATTGGCACTAAACAAAGAAGTTTGATATCATCCACATGTGTACTAAAGGAAATCCTATAAATTTAGGGTATATGATAAATCGCACAAATCTAATGGCTGTCGATTCGACTAAATACCTACGTATTACGATTACGAGCAACTTAAATTGGAAAGAACACATAGATAATATTTTGGGGAAGCAAAACAAAGACTGCACTTTGTTGGGAGAACACTAAGAAGATGCGGCAAACCCACTAAGAGACAGTCTACATTACATTTTTCCGTCCTCTGCTGTAATATTGCTGCGCAGTATGGGATCCTTATCAGGTAGGATTGACGGAGGACATCAAAAAAGGAAAAGAAGGGCAGTTCGTTCATGTCATCGCGCAATAGCGGTGAGAGTGTCACTGATATGATACGCGAGTTGGAGTGGCAGTCACTGAAACAAAGGCGGTTTTCTTTGCGGCGAGATCTATTTACAAAATTTCAATCGCCAACTATCTCTTCCGAATGCGAAAATATTTCATTGCCATCCACGTACGTAGGGAGAAATGATCATCATAATAAAAGAAGAGAAATCAGAGCTCGAAAGGAAAAATTTAGGTGTTCGTTTTTCCCGCGCGCCATTCGAGATTGGAGTGGTAGAGAAGTAGTATGAAAATGGTTCAATGTCTGGTATCGCGAAGCGCGAAATTTGAATCCGCGCCAGACGACATGGACGTCGAAGATCCCTAGAGGTCTCTGCACCATCGCGCCGTAAGCTGTGGCGGCTCATGCCTCCTGGCCCGCTTTTAGTGTGAGGGCCCCATAGTGGAACATGACGTTCCAGCGGCCAATAGCGGCGTCCCCGATAGAGTACTTAAGCGCCTGCCTCTCGCTCAGCCAGCGAGTCTAATCTCACGTACGTCTGTGGACACATCGTCTCGCGTTAGGCAGCTTACTTACTTACTTGTTCTGTGTACGAGTGGACGTGTTTATTAGGTTTCCTTGTGACTCCGTTGTTCGATGTTGTTGTTGTGAAACGTCCCCTTAGAAAAATTATACATGACTGTGTTTAAACTGCCACACAATATTTTTAGCGCAACGCAATCTGACTTTCAAAAATCCCTACAAAAGAATGGCCCTGACTAACATTAACCTATACCTTTTACAAATCACTTACCTCACCAAAAATCTTCGTTACTCGAACTAATGCAATACAGCGAGCGCCACTACTGCCAGCTAAATAAAAGATTCAAACTACTGAAGGCACTAACCTGATAGGCATAGTCAGCAAATGAAAGATTTTGATAGACAACAAACAATGTATTTACCTTACTAGTGTTCAAAAGTCATAATATATATAGCAGTTCACGACATCCAGTCTTACAAATTTCAAAACTCCGCCATTTCTCTCCCCACATCCACCACTGCTGACGGCTCACCTCCAACTGCGCAACGCTACGCGCTGTTCACATCCAGCTGCGCCAACACTACAATGGTAGACAACAATGCAAACTAGCCACAGACTGCGCACAGCACAGCCAGTGATTTTCATACAGAGCGCTACGTGGCGTTACCAATATAAAAACCTAAACAGCCTACTTACAGTTGTTCGTTCTACCCTTCGTTGGTCGTGTTCGTCCTCTCCCGTTGTGTTGTTGTTCACTGGCCTCTCCGCAGGTCCCGCCGCGCTTTCCGTCATTTCAACCCCGCGACCGTCCCGGACGCCTTTACATTTTGGCGACGAGGTAAACGGTGGTCGTTGTTGTTATAGAGGCGAAGTTGGTCTGTCCGCTGAAGCAACAGCAGCAGCTCATGCTGCAGCAGCAGCTCCAGTTAGACATCTTACAAAAGTCGCTGCACTTGCTAACGGACAAAGTCGTTGCCCGGGACGCGTTACCGCAAAAGCTTCAGGGTCCTCGGGTGTCCAATGCTTTCCCGCGTCAGCCGTCGTTTCCGCCCTTTAATGACGCCAAAGAGGACTGGGAAACCTACTTACATCGGCTAAAACAACATTTCACGGCTTTTCAAGTCACGGACGACTCCTTGGAGCGGTCGTTGTTTTTTTCTTGGGCCTCTCCGGACACGTTCTTTCTTCTCCGCAAGTTGGCAGCGTTGTCCGATCCTATGGCTCTCTCTTTCTACATCTACATCCATACTCCGCAAGCCAACTGGCGGTGTGTGGCGGAGGGTACTTTGAGTACCTATATCGGTTCTCCCTTCTACTCCCGTCTCGTATTGTTCGTGGAAAGAAAGATTGTCGGTATGCCTCTGTGTGGGCTCTAATCTCTCTGATTTTATACTCATGGTCTCTTGGCGAGATATACGTAGGAGGGAGCAATATACTGCTTGACTCCTCGGTAAAGGTATGTTCTCGAAACTTCAACAAAAGCCCGTAACGAGCTACAGAGTGTCTCTCCTGCAAAGTCTTCCACTAGAGTTTATCTATCATTTCCGTAACGCTTTCGCGATTACCAAATTATCCTGTAACGAAGCGCGCTGCTCTCTATTGGATCTTCTCTATCTCCTCTATCAACCGTATCTGGTACGGATCCCACACTGGTGAGCAATATTCAAGGAGTGGGTGAACAAGTCTACTGTAACCTACTTCCTTTGTTTTCGGATTGCATTTCCTTAGGACTCTTTGAGTCTCAGTCTGGCATCTGCTTTACCGACGATCAACTTTATATGATCATTCCATTTTAAATCACTCCTAATGCCTACTCTCAGATAATTTATGGAATTAACTGCTTCCAGTTGTTGACCTGTTAAATGATGAAGGATCTTTCTTTCTATGTATTCGCAGCACATTACACTTATATACATTGACATTCAATTGCCATTCCCTGCACCATGCGTCAATTTGTTGCAGATCCTCCTGCATTTCAGTACAATTTTCCATTGTTACAACCTCTCGATGTACTAAAGCATCATCCGCAAAAAGCCTCAGTGAACTTCCTATGTTATTCACAAGGTCATTTATATATAATGCGAAAACCAACGGTCCTACGACACTGTTCTGCGGCACACCTGAAATCACTGTTACCAAGGAAGACTTCTCTCCATTGAGAATGACATGCTGCGTTCTGTTATCTAGGAACTCCTCAATCCAATCACGCAATTGGTCTGATAGTCTATATGCTCTTACTTTGTTCATTAAACGACTGTGGGGAACTGTATCGAACGCCTTGCGGAAGTCAGGAAACACGGCATCTAGTTGGGAACCCGGGTCCATGGCCCTGTGAGTCTCGTGGACTAATAGCGCGAGCTGGGTTTCACACGATCGTCTTTTTCGAAACCCATGCTGATTCCTACAGACTAGATTTCTAGTCTCCAGAAAAGTCATTGGACTCGAACATAATACGTGTTCCAAAATTCTACAACTGATCGACTTTAGAGATATAGGTCTATAGTTCTGCACATCTGTTGTAACCTCCCCACAAAAAAAATTAATAATAAAAATGATAATATGGATAGGGATTCTAATTTTTGTGTAACCTCTGAACAAAATTGGTTCCCATTTATTGGTTCCCTACAGAAATTCTTTTCTCATCTAATGTAAGCTCGAAACAGAAAAATTCCTAAACCTCGTAATAAAAAATAAATTCAGTAAACTGGTAGAATTTGGACGACAGCAGCGCTGCGTCATGGCCCTGTAAGATCATTCTGAATAAAAAGGAAAAATTCTTACCTCAATAAAAACGGCGAATATATCTGCTCTTATATAAAATTTTTCCGGGACAGCTCTGTGCAATGCTGGCCGATAGATTTGTCATTTATGAAAGGAAGCAACTGATTTTTCTTTTGCAACAATAGGAATGATCATGGATTGAAGAAATTAGTAAATTCTTTAAACTGAAATGAATGTTTGTTAGAAATTACTTTATATCACGAAGATTATTATTAGGACATTTTTAAAAGATTTACATGGGACTTCACATAACATTACTAGATATGCGCGAGGCTGCTTTTTACCTTATACAATAATACTCAGGCTCCGGCATCGCTGCACCGCGACCAGCCCAGCCAACATGATATACCAGACTAGACTGACAAGTGCAGACAGGCGACTGCTCGCTAGCAACAACTTACTGCTACTGCTACACAGTTCGTACTGCAGTCAACACTGCTCTTTGGTCTCAGAGTCTCTTACAGCTTACATATCGCAGACAGCACATACCTCTTACACTGTTCGAAGTCCCTTCTTAAAAACGAGGATGACCTGTGCCCTTTTCCAATCCTTTGGAACGCTACGCTCTTCTAGAGACCTACGGTACACCGCTGCAAGAAGGGGGGCGAGTTCCTTCGCGTACTCTGTGTAAAATCGAACTGGTATCCCTTTCCTCTTTTGAGCGATTTTAATTGTTTCTTTATCCCTCTGTGTCTATTTCGGTATCTACCATTTTGTCATCTGTGCGACAATCTAGAGAGGGAACTACAGTGCAGTCTTCCTCTGTGAAGCAGCTTTGGAAAAAGACATTTAGTATTTCGGCCTTTAGTCTGTTTCAGTGCCATTTTGGTCACAGAGTGTCAGGTTATTTCGCTTTGATCCATCTACCGCTTTGACATAAGACCAAAATTTCTTAGGATTTTCTACAAGTCAGTACATAGAACGTTACTTTCAAATTCATTGAACACCTTTCGCATAACCCTCCTCACATTACATTTCGCTTTGCCTAATTTTTGTTTGTTTGCAGGGCTTTGGCTATGTTTATGTTTGCTGTGAAGTTCCCTTTGTTTCTGCAGCAGTTTTCTAACCCGGTTGTTGTACCACGAGGGCTGTTTTCCATCTTTCCAGGAGATCTGCCTTTTGCTGACGAACTATTATTCCCAACGCTACCATGTGTTCGCCTCTTGGCCGGAGTTCCACCAGTAGCATAAACAGCCTGGTCAATAGTATTGTTCCTGGGTCACGGACTTGCAGGGTCTCAGACGTCGATGCGATTTTTCGTGCACCAATCAGCAGTGTAAGGCGTCGTATGCGGACTCCGTGATCCGCGATGTGGTGGTTCAGCTGGCTAACGATCCTGAGGTCCGTACTGCGGCGTTGAAACTCGACAACCCCTCCTTGGAAGAGATTCTCCGCATTGCCCACTCCTTTGAAATTGCTCAAGCGGCTAACGAGCGTCTTATGGCGCGACTGCAGGCGGCAGTGATCGCGGCGTCACGGCGGGTTCCGCCCTCGCGACGTCGACGTGGCCCGGCCGACAGAGGCCAGCGCTGTCGGGACTCCTCGCTGTCCGACGTCTCTAAGGCGTCGGCGCCTTCGGGCGCCCCTAGTCGCCGGTCGCGCGGCCCACTTCCATCTTGCCCACAGTGCTTTACTGCCCATTCGCGGGCTGATTGTCCCCACCACTGGAAAACGTGCACGCTGTGTAACAAGGACGAATGCCGGACATTTGCCACGCCGAACATTTGCCACACTTGGCCCTTCGCCAGGTAGCTTGAGTAGCGATCCCTCAGGTAAGGGACGCCGTTCTTTGTACCTCTCCTGCCCGCTCTCAAACCGCCGTCTCCATTTAACATTTTTAAATGTTCGGATAATAAGTTGCCGTCTCTTTATCTAAGAATAGATGATGAATGCAGCTAGCCGCTGTCTCTGTGTAATGTCTTGTCTGTATAGACGTGTATCTGTTGCCTTTAGGATCCCTTCACCTTCACACATAAATCTATACAGCAAAGTAAGGCCCTGCCCGTTCTTGGCTGATCCGTGATAAGACAGGCGAAAAATTAGGCTAATGGAGGATTATTAGTATTATCTCTATTTTCATTCGCTCTCTCTCTTTCTCTCCTTTATCTATGTACAGTTTTTAATATAATATTTTATTACGTGAAATCAGCCAAATAGGATGTTTGGTGGAGTCCTTCGTCTTGGTAATCAGCGGCTGGCTTGCTGTAAGAGATCTTTACATTTATTATTACTGTTAAATACTGCAGTCAGTCGGGAGAATCAATCGTTTGGACAATTTGTTCCTTTTACGAAAGATTGCGAATTTCAGATGTGTACGAAGCCTTTTTGGACGATTTAACACAGACTCAGTGATTGCAGGCTCTCTTCGACACAGATGAAACTTCCCCACTAATTACAGGGCCAATGTGATCATCAAATGATTCAGAAAAAACTCATTCGTTCATTCACTCCAGAACAAAAAATGTCACAAACCTTATTTATGGAGGAAATTGTGTATTAAATCCATCTCCATTACATATCCAAATCTCCGGTGATTCCACGCCTTAATTATTTTCCTTTTACAGTGTCTTTCCCTTCAAACAAACCGCTAGGGGCACAAATGTTAATGGCTCGCTTTAGCGAGAAGAAAAAGCAGAATCTGTATCTCTCAGAAACACGTCAATCCCTCAACAGATACTCCAGAAGCTGTCCTCGTTACCACTCTAACAACCATGGAGAATGCATATATGCATCTCTGTTATTTCAAAGAATAAACGCACTAGAAAATACTTTGGCTTCGTCGAGCTGTCGCCGCATATATTACGAGAAAATCAGATCAGATAACTTTTCCAAAGTGAATGAATGTGGATGGTTTGATTGAAAATGATTAATTGGTGCGTGGTAGAGGGTACTTTCTGTGGGGACATTACATCCACATCTTACTCGATACAACCAGTACGTAAGGGACCTTCTTCTTCGAGATCTTGGCCAAATACAGAGCTTCTTTTCCGAAATCCAAATATTTATAACTTTTGGGAAACGAAAGCAATACCGACGATTATGTCAGTATGTAATTAGTTCCGCCAAGTATAAATATAGATTCCTTTGTCTGTACGGTAGCTTCCTTTCACGCTTACTGATTGCGATAGAAAGAGTCCATCGGCATAGGAGCAACAAGAAAGGAACGATGTAACGAGAATGTGTATGTACGCTTATCATTTCTTTTTGATCACTGCATTTGTGCCTACTTTAATTACTACAACTGCATACCCAAAAGACAATAGGGAAAGAATAAATGGGTATGTGAATGTTTGAAAAGAAGAACGACATACTCCATATTAATTTACTCCCTAAAAACATTAGTTAATAAAAGTGTAGCGGGACAATTTTCAAAACATAACTGAAAACACGTTCACTAAATAGAGATAAGAACATCTATCATTGACATCTCATCTAAAGTCGACTTACAATTTTAAAATGTTAGAAATAAGGAAATGAAGTAATACAGAATGCTACGCTTGTAACGTACGTTGTTCTACATTGTTTAGCTCTGGTATTTCCAGGGTCACAGAGAAAGTATCTTAGGTTCTGGAGGGAAAAGCCGTAATTGTAATTATCTGCACTACAACAGAAACAAGAAGAACAACTTAAGGAAAAATAATGTAAACTCACAATCGACTCTGAAGCAGATAGTTCCTGTGACTTAGTATGGGCGGAGGTTGTAGTCGACAACCGGAATAAATTAATAACTGGCTCCTTTTCCGACCCCCGTCTCAGATGAAACAGTTGCTGAACAGTTCAAAGAAAACTTGAGTCTCATCGCAAATAGGTACCTTACTGATACAATTATAGTTGCCAGTGACTTGAATCTACCTTCCGTATGTTGACAAAAACACATTTTCATACCCTCTTGTAAATAGAAGACAACTTCCGTAATTGTTCTAAATGCTTTTTGAAAAGTATTTTTAACAATTAGTTGACGAGGCCATTCAAATTGTAAATGGTTACGAAAACACACTCGACCTCTTAGCCACAAATAATCCAGAGCATCACGACGGATACAGGGATTAGTGAACAAGCAGTCGTAGCGGGGGTCAATTCCGTAACAAATAAATTCACCAAAACTAAACGCGAAATATATCTATTTATAAAAGCAGCTAAAAATTCGGGTGACGCCTTTCTAAGAGATAGTCTCCAATCCTTCCAAACTATGTAGATGAAGACCATATGTGGCTTAAGTTCAAAGAAATAGTATCAACAGCACTCGAGATATACCAAATAAATTAATAAGAGTCGGAACTGATTCCGCATGGTACACTAAACACGACAGAAAGCTGTTGCAGGAGCACCGCAGAAGGCACGTATAATTTAGACGAACGCAAAATCTCCAAGATTGGTGAAGTTTTACTGAGGCTCGAAATTTGGTGCGGATTTCAATGCGAGATACATTTAATAGTTTCCACAACGAAACTCGCTCTAGAAATGTGGCGGAAAATCCAAAGAGATACTGCTCCCATGTTAAGTAAACCAGCGGAAAGGCTCAGTAAGTACCTTTATTGCACGACAGCGACGGTAATGTTACTGATGACAGTGCCACTGAAGTGGAGTTAGTAAATGCATTTTCCGAAATTCCTTCACCAAAGAAGACGAAGTAAATATTCCAGAATTCGAAATGAGAACAGCTGCAAACATAATTTAGAAGTAGATATCCCTGGCGTTGCAAAGCAACTGAAATTACATTGTCAGTGACAGAGGAAATGATCAAATATCTTTTCAAAAAGTCTCTAATGTATAAGAAAAGTAGGTCTAATACATTTGTTTCTGACGTTCTTTAGTAACAATTAATTTTCAATAGTAAGCTCCTTGCTTTTACTGACCTGTTTAAAGATAATCAACAATTTAATAAGAAATTTTAATTTTTAAAGGACTATATCTAAATGTACTTAGTAGATTTACATCTGCTATAAATGTTTGCAGCTAAACATAAATAAAAAAATATTTGAGGTGCCAAAATTGTCAACCATAGGATCAGATCAGTTTTGGGATGTCAATTTTAGATGCAATTCAAAGGTTCAGTTCCCATTTCCTTTTACAAAAACGTATACTATCAGTTTAACAAATCATGATATTTTAGGTGATAGCTGCGATTCTGAAGCTTCAGAAAATTATTTTAGAACTCACAATTATTTAATAGTATGGCCATAATATTGGAAAGGAGAAAAAAGTTAACTTAACGTGACATCAATAGGGATACTTTTGTGAGGCTTGAAACACTTTTTAATTTTTACATTAAAGGCTGATACGCATCACACTTTGCACAGGCTTTGGACCGTGAAAATGATAAATGACCATCTACCATTCTGGCGTGTGTAAAATCGGAGTAAGCACGCTGAACTAATGTACACTCTATTTACAGTTACAACTTAATATTAGCTCCGATAATGCTGCTTCAATGTTTTAATAATTTTATCTCAGCAATCTGCGAGGACTCAATGGTCTTCATAGTTCTTAATACATTATTTTTAACGTAGTTTAGTCCAGTTTCTGAATATGGGCAATGGGTTTCAACCAAGGCCTAATGTTGCCAGTCTCTTCATAATTCTTTACGAATCTCTCTATACTGTCGTCCAGCTTCAAGTACTTCTTCCTATTCTTACCTTGAAGATTCATTTCCAATTTCATGTACATGCAGTTTGTGAGCTCTGCTTCCTTTTTCAAGCACTCCAGCAAATAGTTGATTCTAGGGTGAGGTTTTCCAATAATACTATTTATTTTGTTGTGCCACCCTTCAACAACATTCGTCGTTCGATGCCTTTTTCCGTAACAGTCCCACATTTCTATTGCGATATCCTCATTCTCTAGCCAGTTATCCACAAAGTAGTAAAAAAATTAAGAGAATCTTCCGTTATCAGGAGCTTCTGCGTGAATCTCAATCCATCCATTGCTTACGTCCTCCGGTTTTACAACTGCCAGCGCTGCACACATGCTGACGTGAAGTCTTGAAACCTCGTTCTAGCGCTACTCCTCAGTTAGACCGAGAACTCGAATTCTTCTCCATAAACTCTTCTTCATATGGAAATAGAATCCATTTATTTCAGTTGTGGGGAAAACGCGACGAATGGCTGATATCGCAGCTGCCCTAAAGTCCACCTTTACTTGTTTAGGACGCCACTCAGAGACTGCCTGTTATCAGACGAAACGGACGAACATATGTGTCTTCCTTATTATTAGGGAGCAGTGCAAATACAATAGGAAGAATGTTTGTTTCTTTAATCGGGCTTCCTAAGTCTACGTATATGGTGTAGATTTGTACAAATTTGTGTAAACTGCTTGTTGCATCTCTTAAATGTTCCATCCATAAAAAAATTTGAACATGTTTTTAAACTATTTTTTCCTTTGCGTCCACTAAAAATCATTATTCTCACCTCTAATCTATCGTCTTCCAGAAGAAAACTACTGTCATCTCCCATTTTTAATAGATCTTCATGAAGATCAATTTAATATGAGTTCTCAGGCTCTTGTTGGTTCCCCCGCTCTTGACTCCATCGACGACGCATGGTTCTCTTCATAGATTCTGAATTAGGCATCACTGTAAGAAACTCATAAACTTTATTATTTAGATTTGCCATTTCATCCACGTATATCTCCGCTAACTGTGTAGTTTCTTCTCGAGACCTTCTCTTCGCTCTTTCCACTTGCTTTCTCACATTCAGAGCCGCATCGTCAGGTGGTCCACAGAGATGTTCTAATACGTTCAACACTTCTCCGTTCCTTAAAAGCAGCTTTCCCTTGCAATGATCCGCTTTTCGGCGTAAGCACATTCATGTAACAACACCTTCCTTAGATTCCCTCTGTTTAAGATACGCGTAACCTTTCTAATGAGCAGGAGGCTTGCCCTTGTTCATTGTAATAACTTCCATACTGATGGTCGCATTAGGAACTTCGACAGCAAACTGGGCGGGCGGGTGAGGAGGAGGAGGAGGAGGAGGAGGGGAGACAAGGGACCGAACCCTTCGGAGCAGGTAAAACCGTGGCAAATGTCCGACGTGGCAAATGTCCGGACACCAACAAGGACGGCCACATCCGATCGGTTTGTCGTAGTTGTTCGACTTGCTCCAGTCCTGCCCCTCCTGGGCCTCAAGATACCGTCCATGCTCTGCAATCGGTTGTCCCACAGGATGACCCATCAGCGCGGAAGCTTTTCCCCACGCTCCTCATTTTCACAGAGGATGTCAGTTTTCAGGTCGACACTGGGACCACCGTCTCCCTGATTAATATGGCGACATATACCCGGCTGGGCTCTCCTGCGTTGTCGCCTCCCTCTCGCCGTTTGGTCGCCTACTGAGACGGTTCCATTCCCCTTCGTGGGTAGTTCGTCGTCCAGGCGATGTACAAGCGGGTTCCCCGACTCCTTACCCTCTTTGTCGTCGACCATCCATCGACTTCGAATATTTTTGGCCTGGATGCGTTTCAATTGTTTGGCTTTTCAATTTCCGACGAAGTTAAGGTCGTTTCCACGGCTGTTCCCTTCCAGGACTTGGACGATCTGTGCTCCGCTTTTGCGTCGTTGTTTGCACTGGATCTCGGATGTGCTTCCGGCTTTCAGGTGCACATCACCCTACGGCCGGATGTACAGCCTCGCTTTTCCGGGCCCGGCCCCTTCCAGTGGCCTTACAGCCAGCGGCCAAGCAGGAAATTGATCGGCTCCAGGCTGCAGGCATACTGTAGCCTGTAACTAACAGTGCATGGGCGACACCACTGGTGGTCATACGGATACCCAATGGGTCCCTTCGGCTGTGTGGGGATTTCGGCGCTACAGTCAATGCTCAGTCCCTCGTTGACACTTACCCCATTCCCTGACAGGAAGACCTTCTTGCCAAGCTTGACGGGGGAGAGTATTTTTCGAATATCGACCTGGTTGAGGCATACCACCAGTTGCCCTTGGATGCCGAATCTCAGAACATCATGGTTATCAACACACCTTTCGGATTGTATAAGTACAAGCGCCTTCCCTTTCGTGTCTCTTCGGCGCCGGCAATTTTTCCAGCGATTTCTCGAGCAGCTTACACAGCCTATCCCTGCCTGTGTGAATTATCTGGATGGCATTCCCGCCAGGAACATCTGCAAAACCTCAGCGTCTTATTTCACGCTCTGCAGTCTGCTAGTCTATGCTGTCGGCTGAACAAATGTTGTTCTTTTCAACCGGAAGTGGAATACTTAGGCCACTGGCTTAGCAAAGATGGCATTCGCACTTCAGGTCGTAATGTCGCGGCCAGTGAGGCCCTTCCTCGTCCCGTGGACTTATCTGAACTGCAGGTGTTTTTGTTTTTTGAGCAAGGTTTTTTTTTTTCATCAGTCTACTGACTGGTTTGATGCGACCCGCCACGAATTCCTTTCTTGTGCTAACCTCTTCATCTCAGAGTAGCACTTGCAACCTACGTCCTCAATTATTTGCTTGACGTATTCCAATCTCTGTCTTCCTTTACGGTTTTTGCCCTCTACAGCTCCCTCTAGTACCATGCAAGTCATTCCCTCATGTCTTAGCAGATGTCCTATCATCCTGTCCCTTCTCCTTATCAGTGTTTTCCACATATTCCTTTCCTCTCCGATTCTGCGTAGAACCTCCTCATTCCTTACCTTATAAGTTCACCTAATTTTCAACATTCGTCTATAGCACCACATCTCAAATGCTTCGATTCTCTTCTGATCCGGTTTTCTCACAGTCCATGTTTCACTACCATACAATGCTGTACTCCAGACGTACATCCTCAGAAATTTCTTCCTCAAATTAAGCCCGGTATTTGATATTAGTAGACTTCTCTTGGCCAGAAATGCCTCCTTGCTCCGTCCGTCATTGGTTATTTTACTGCCTAGGTAGCAGAATTCCTTAACTTAATTGACTTCGTGACCATCAATCCTGATGTTAAGTTTCTCGCTGTTCTCATTTCTACTACTTCTCATTACCTTCGTCTTTCTCCGATTTACTCTCAAACCATACTGTGTACTCATTAGACTGTTCATTCCGTTCAGCAGAACATTTAATTCTTCTTCACTTTCACTCAGGATAGCAATGTCATCAGCGAATCGTATCATTGATATCCTTTCACCTTGTATTTTAATTCCACTCCTGAATCTTTCTTTTATTTCCATACTTGCTTCCTCGATGTACAGATTGAAGAGTAGGGGCGAAAGGCTATAGCCTTGTCTTACACCCTTCTTAATACGAGCACTTCGTTCTTGATCGTCCACTCTTATTATTCCCTCTTGGCTGTTGTACACATTGTATATGACCCGTCGCTCCCTATAGCTTACCCCTACTTTTTTCAGAATCTCGAACAGCTTGCACCATTTTATATTGTCGAGCGCATTTTCCAGGTCGACAAATCCTATGAAAGTGTCTTGATTTTTCTTTAGCCTTGCTTCCATTATTAGCCGTAACGTCAGAATTTCCTCTCTCGTCCCTTTACTTTTCCTAAAGCCAAACTGATCGTCACCTAGCGCATTCTCAATTTTCTTTTCCATTCTTCTGAATATTACTCTTGTAATCAGCTTCGATGCATGAGCTGTTAAGCTGATTGTGCGATAATTCTCGCACTTGTCAGCTCTTGCCGTCTTCGGAATTATGTGGATGATGCTTTTCCGAAAGCCAGATGGTATATCGCCAGACTCATATATTCTACACACCAACGTGAATAGTCGTTTTGTTGCCACTTCCCCCAATGATTTTAGAAATTCTGATGGAATGTTATCTATCCCTTCTGCCTTATTTTACCGTAAGTCTTCCAAAGCTCTTTTAAATTCCGATTCTAATACTGGATCCCCTATCTCTTTTAAATCGACTCCTGTTTCGTCTTCTATCACATCAGACAAATCTTCACCCTCATAGAGGCTTTCAATGTATTCTTTCCACCTATCTGCTCTCTCCTCTGCAGTTAACAATGGAATTCTCATTGCACTCTTAATGTTACCACCGTTGCTTTTAATGTCACCAAAGGTTGTTTTGACTTTCCTGTATGCTGAGTCTGTCCTTCCGACAATCATATATTTTTCGATGTCTTCACATTTTTCCTGCAGCCATTTCGTCTTAGCTTCCCTGCACTTCCTATTTATTTCATTACTCAGCGACTTGTATTTCTGTATTCCTGATCTTCCCGGAACATGTTTGTACTTCCTCCTTTCATCAATCAACTGAAGTATTTCTTCTGTTACCCATGGTTTCTTCGCAGCTACCTTCTTTGTACCTATGTTCTCCTTCCCAACTTCTGTGATGGCCCTTTTTAGAGATGTCCATTCCTTTTCAACTGTACTGCCTACTGCGCTATTCCTTATTGCTGTATCTATAGCGTTAGAGAACTTCAAACGTATCTCGTCATTCCTTAGTACTTCCGTATCCCACTTCTTTGCGTATTGATTCTTCCTGACTAATGTCTTGAACTTCAGCCTACTCTTCATCACTACTATATTGTGATCTGAGTCTATATCTGCTCCTGGGTACGCCTTACAATCCAGTATCTGATTTCGGAATTTCTGTTTGACCATGATGTAATCTAATTGAAATCTTCCCGTATCTCCCGGCCTTTTCCAAGTATACCTCCTCCTCTTGTGATTCTTGAACAGGGTATTCGCTATTACTAGCTGAAACTTGTTACAGAACTCAATTAGTATTTCTCCTCTTTCATTCCTTGACCCAAGCCCATATTCTCCCGTAACCCTTTCTTCTACTCCTTCCCCTACAACTGCATTCCAGTCGCCCATGACTATTAGATATCGTTGTCGGTGTTGGTTTGCTGTCGATTCTGATTAGAACAACCCAGTCACTGAACTGTTCACAGTAACACACCCTTTGCCCTACCTTCCTATTCATAACGAATCCTACACCTGTTATACCATTTTCTGCTGCTGTTGATATTACCCGATACTCATCTGACCAGAAATCCTTGTCTTCCCTCCACTTCACTTCACTGACCCCTACTATATCTAGATTGAGCCTTTGAATTTCCCTTTTCAGATTTTCTAGTTTCCCTACAACGTTCAAGCTTCTGACATTCCACGCCCCGACTCATAGAACGTTATCCTTTCGTTGATTATGCAGTCTTTTTCCCATGGTAACCTCTCCCTTGGCAGTCCCCTCCCGGAGATCCGAATGGGGGACTATTTCGGTATCTTTAGCCGATGGAGAGATCATCATGACACTTTCTTCAAATACAGGCCACATGTCCTGTGGATACACAAGATGTGTCTTTAATGTAGTGGTTTCCATTGTCTTCTGCATCCTCATGTCGTTGATCATTGCTGATTCTTCCACCCTTAGGGGCAATTTCCCTCTCCTAGGACAAGAGCGTGCCCTGAACCTCTATCCGCTCCTTCGCCCTCTTTGACAAGGCCATTGGCAGAATGAGGCTGACTTCTTATGCCGGAAGTCTTTGGCTGCCAATGCTGATAATTTATCAAAATCTAGGCAATGGCGGGCATCGAACCCGGGACCGAATATGGTTCGATTATGAATCAAAGACGCTACCCCTGGACCACGGCCAATTGGTCAAGTTACTTATTACTTAAAGTTCTTGCCCCAGGCTGCCTCTGTCGCTCGACCTCTCAATTGCTTGTGTCGGAAAGGGGTACCTTTTGTTTGTACTCCTGCCTGTGACCAGGCTTTTCTCTATTTAAAGGCGATGCTGAAGTCCACCCCTTACCTTACTCCCTTCTCTCCGGACCACCCCTTGGTTGTGGCAGCTGGTGCGTCGGCGTACGGCATTGGGGCCGTCCTCGCGCACTGGGATGGCGATGGCTCCGAACAGCCCATCGCTTATGCCTCTAAGACGTTGACCCCAGCACAATAGAACTACTCCCACATTGAAAAAGAGGCCCTGGCGATGGTGTTCACCGTCCAAAAATTTCACACCTATCTCTGCATGGCAAATTTCACCCTCCTGACAGACCATAAACCCTCGGTTACACTTTTCGGACCCCACTCTCACTTTCCAGAGCAGACGGCTCAATGTCTCCAGCACTGGTCATTGTTTTTACATAATTACACTTACACCATCCAGTATAAGCCCACTGCCCACCATGCTAATGCGGACACTTTGTCATGTCTCCCAGCGGGCCCCGATCTTGCCTTTGACCAACAGGAGGTCCTCTGCTTTCACATTGATTCCGCCTGCAGGGATGTGCTGGACGGTCTGTCTCTTACGGCTGCTCACATTGCTGCAGCTACCCACCACGACCCTGTCTTGCGGCCACGAGTGGCTGCCCTATGTAATTCGTCAGATGCAGTCCGATTTCGGCCCCTGGCGCCACCTGTCCCACAGGCCCTCCATGGTCGATGATGTCCTTCTGTTGGCCACGGAGTTGGATGCCCACTGGGTGGTCATCCCTCCGGAATTTCGGCTTCGGGTGCTCCATTTGTTACACTGTGGGCACTGGGGTATGTCTCATATGAAAGTTTGGCTTGCCGGCATGTGTATTGGCCTGGCATCGATGGTGATATTGAACGCCTGGTCCGTGTGTGCACTGTCTGTGTGCGTCACCAGGCAAGCCCCCCTCAGTGGTTTGCACCCTGGCCTGTGCCTCGCCGACTCTGGGATCGCATCCATTTCGATTTTGTTGGCCCATTTTTGGGGTCCACGTGGTTACTCATCATTGGTGCCTAATCCAAATACCCATATGTTGTCCGCATGACATCCACCACCACAGAGGCTACATTCACGGCCCTGGCCCAGGTTCTCGCCATTGAGGGCCTGCCACACACATTGGTCTCCGATAATGGTCCCCAATTCACGGCGTCCTCCTTCCACGACTTTTGTCAGGCCAATGGTATCATACATATCCGTAGTCCCCCTTTCCACCCTTCGTCCAGTGGCGCAGCGGAGAGGCTTGTCCGCACTTTTAAACACATCTCCAACCACGTCGGCCCTCACCCTGTTTTTGAGCACCTATCGCACTACGCCAATTGACGGACACAGTCCGGCAGAGCTCCTTCATGGGCAGCCGCGGACCCTGCTCCATTTGCTGATGCCATCGTCCTCCCTCCCCCAATCCCGGCCCTCGCAGCGGTATGCCCCTGGGACGGCCGTGTGGGCCCGTGGGTACGGGGGCAAGGCGGGTTGAACACCCGCCATGGTCGTCACGGCCCACGGGCGGCGTGTGACGTTGGTGCAGACGTCGAACGGGTTGGAGCGCCGCCATCATAATCAGCTCTGCCCTCGTGCTGCCGAGGGACTCGTGCCGCTGCCTCTATCCCTACCTCCTTCAGGTACGGACGTGGTCCTCGAGTCACCGTCCCTGCCCCCGGTAGCCGTCTCCCTGCGGGCCTGCCGCCGGCCCTCTCCACCTCCGGGTGGATCGGCGGCTCCCTCCCCCGCCCTGAACTGTGGATCGGCTGTCGTGAATACCTCGAGCGTCCCTTTCACCCTACCAATTGCGATTGATGCGCCCAGTTCCTCTTCCCACTGCCACCCACCTTGGCACCATCCGGGGCGTTTCCGTCCCTATGTCAAGTTTCAGGGGGGAGGGATCTGGTACTGCGCGCCGCGGAATTTGAATTCGCACCAGACGTCATGGACGTCCAAGACACCTAGAGGTCTCTGCACCATCGCGCCGTAAGCTGTTGCGGCGCACGCCTCCTGGCCCGCTTTTAGTGTGAGGGATCCGCCATGTTGAATAAATTTGGCAACAATACTTTGCCCTACTACTCGCGACCTCTCGATCTGCTGGCATGTGCTCTACCAAGAGACTACAAGCTCCAGCAAATCCACTTGGTAAATTCTAATCGTCTGCATGTCTAATCACCCAGTACAATCCATGGCAGTCTAACATTTACTAGATGCTGTCTTCATGCTGTTGCAGTTTTGATGGTCAGGAGTGTACATGTGTGTGCACTCTTAGGAAACGAAACTTATTTATTTGTGGGGAGTAAGCAGCACCATCGTATCTGGAGCCGGCCGGAGTGGCCGTGCGGTTCTGGGCGCTATAGTCTGGAACCGAGCGACCGCTACGGTCGCAGGTTCGAATCCTGCCTCGGGCATGGATGTGTGTGACGTCCTTAGGTTAGTTAGGTTTAATTATTTCTAAGTTCTAGGCGACTGATGACCTCAGAAATTGAGCTGCATAGAGCTCAGAGTCATTTGAACCATCGTATCTGGACACACTGGCAGTGACGTAAGGTAGCGGTGAAACGTGAGGCAGCCAACGTATCGGGATTGGAGGTGGACGAGGGCTGCAGGGTGAGAGAGTGAGGCAGAGAGAGAAAGAGAGAGAGAGAGAGAGAGAGAGAGAGAGAGAGAGTGGGCGGCCGGCAGGCGCCACGTTTGGCCTCGACCCGTGACGAGCTGTGAGCGCCGCGCCGCCAGAATCCTCTTCGCCTCTCCATTCCTCTCCCCTCCTATCCTCTCGTGGCCCCGAAGGCCTCACAGGTAGCATCCGTTAACCAATGTGGCCACGCCACGTGCTCCTCAATACGGTATTATCACGCATTTTACCTTTCATTTTCCTAAATGCCTTCTCCCACAATAACATTCCAGATCACTATAAGCCAACAAACACTAACTGAATTGACATTTAGAACATTTCCTATTTATTGTTTAGTTTCAGTTGCACATTTTTAGTTACATAGTTTTAATGAATTTTAATTAGATAATTAAAAGTATTCCACATCTGATTAAAATCCTCCTGGAGAGTGGCTCCCTAAATACATAATTTATCTAACAACGTAAATGAGCGCCAAAGTCGCATTTGTTACATTTTATTGGCTGTTAAATAATACTGGCTGGTGTTAGGAAAGAGGGACGGGGTATGTGGCACTCTGTTTGTGGTCCTCAACGAAAAAATGTTTTCATCAAGCTATTATCAGTAGCGGAAATGTGTTTCAGGGAACTCATGACACAAAGCTGCATCAGAACAATTTATTCACCGCCGATTTCGGTCTAAGAGCATCGTCTGGTAGCTGTATCAACATTAAGAAGACAAAAGTGACTATAGCAACTCAAACTACGAAACGTCATACAAGATAACAATAATGTACATGTATTACTTACAAATAAGGTGGCCAATGCTACTCACATATCACTTCACACGTCACTTACGTAGGAGCATAAAAGCGCATTAACTGTCAAACTCATGAATAATAGAGAATGGTTCTTCAACATGAGCAGTTATCGTCACTCACACGAACACAACTAAACATATGTAGTCAGCACATGAGTAACCAAACTGTTCGTAATTTCAAAGATAAAACCACAAAGATGTCTATTCGATACGAGCCGTGGAACATAAGAGTAATTTTACGATAAAACAAATATTATAACAACCATTACTGTAAAGTCAGAAGTACATTTGTACCAAAACAGATTAATAAGGTATCTACTTACACACATTTTTCATATTTTTTTATAATAACTATGTTACATTCACATTATAATGCTTAATTTGTGCCGGTCGCTGTGACCGAGCGGCTCTAGGCGCTTCGGACCGGAACTGCGCTGCTCTACGGTCGCAGGTTCGAATCCTGCCTCGGGCATGTTTAAGTAGTTCTAAGTCTAGGGGACTGATGACCTCAGATGTTAATTCCCATAGTGCTTAGAGCCATTTGAACCATTTTTGAGCTTTATCTGTCCATTAACACACTAAACTACAATGAGGTAAATGGTGACAAATGTCTGAAATATAATTACAGTAGATGAAATGAAATGCCGTGTGGCTACGGCCTCCCGTCGGGTAGACCGTTCGCCTGGTGCAGGTCTTTCGAGTTGACGCCACTTCGGCGACCTGTGCGTCGATGGGGATGAAATGATGATGATTAGGACAACACAACACCCAGTCCCTGAGTGTTTCCAGTCATCAACAGTCCAATGTCGGTAGTGGCAGGCCCAGGCGAGGCGTAAAGCTTTGTGACGTGCAGTCATCAAGGGTACACGAGTGGGCGTTCGGCTCCGAAAGCCCCTATCAATGAGGTTCTGTTGAACGGTTCGCACGCTGACACTTGTTGATGATCCAGCACTGAAATCTGCAGCAATTTGGGGAAGGGTTTCACTTCTGTCACGGTGAACGATTCTCTTCAGTCGTCGTTGGCACCGTTCTTGCAGAATCTTTTTCCGGCGCCAGCGATGTCAAGCATTTGTTAGTTAACCGGATTCCTGATATTCACTGTGAAATGGTCGTATGGGAAAATCCCTTCTTCATCGCTCCTCGGACATGCTGTGTTCCATCGCTCGTGCGCCGATTATAACACCACGTTCAATCTCAATTAAATCTTGATAACCTGCCATTGTTGCAGCAGTAAAAGAGCTAAAATCTGCGCCAGACACTTGATGTTGCGTTGCTGACCACAGCGCCGTATTCCACCTGTTTACACATCTCTGTATTTCAGTACGCGTGCTTATATTGTTTTCTCTGGCGCTTCAGTGTGTTTTCTTCTCTCTACCTCCAGACGGCTCCGAATTGAACCGTGTAACACGGAAGTTTGTATCGTAACTATGTCGGTGCGTGAGAAATAGTCGAGTTTCTAATTCGAATACTTCGTCCGCACGTGGAGCACCCTCTCCTTAAGTATGACAATGGCAGAATGAAGAATAAAGATGTAGAATCTCAATAACGTTTGTTTTATTTAAAAAGCATTAAAATATTTCGCACAAATAATTCAGAGCATTACCTTTCAGCAATACATATACAATTTTTATACAGTAGATCGTACAATTATCACACGTCCCAAGAGACAAGGACTCAGAAACGAGGAATATTAGAGTAAATGACTGAAACTAAGGTTCCTAGGATATTACTATGAAGCTTCATGATCGTAGACACAAGAAAAGCTAAACACGCTTAACAATGGAGGTACACAGTTTAAAACTTCAGTGGCTTGCCGAGGAGCAGGCCTACCTTAACGATAGCATGCGAAATGCTGTAAATTTAACATGTATTGTGCGACTTAGAATAATGTAGCATACAAAATCCAACCTTATAGTCAAGAGGAATACAGGGAAATACATTTTCCCAAAGGGATCTGTAAACAGTATCAAAATGTGTCAAACTAAAGGTCAATAAGGGACATCAGACGAACTACTAGCGAAATTATTGCAGCCCTTGAAAAACAAGAGAGAATCAGTGGTTTATTAACCGCGAATGCTATGTTTTATGTATTTTCTAATAATTATGTTGCTATATATTACACTTGTACCATTACATACGCTTTTGTAGAAAAGTCACATTACTCCTCATGGTCCCTTCTGTAAAATATGAGATTTTGCATCACTATATTTAAAAAAATTACGCCTCGTGTGTGTGGCTTGTCACAGTCATGTATATTTATGTTTCTGTTCAGATGATGGATCATATTGTACTTAAGATTAATTATGACTTGTAATTGTTTTTACTTCCTTTATTTACAGTCACTTACCTAAACTTTCGTTTTATTTTTCCATTTATTTGTTACATGCATCGCCTCCTTTACCGCAATGTTCAACTGTCTAAGCCATTTAACCATGATTCTCCCTTATTTTGGATGGCTGTAATAAGCTCTCTAGTAGGTAGTTTGATGTTCCATATTGATCTTTAGTCTAACAGATTTTGATGTTGTTTACTGATCCCTTTTTGGAAACGTATTTCCTTATAATTTCTCTTCACAATATGCTAGATTATTTTAAGTTCCACAATAAATGTGAAATACTTGTATTCACAGCATATCGCATACTACCTTTAAGATACTCTTCAGTAAGCCACTGAGATTTTACACTATGTACCTTTCATTATTAAGTCTGTTTATTTTTCTTGTGTCTATGAAGCTTCTTAGTAGTATACTTAGAACCTCAATTTTAGTCATGTACTCAGATAATGCTCGTGTCGGGGTCCTTGTACGTGAGGAAACGTGATACGTTGAACTGTACGATCTACTGTACTCAAAAATTGTATATACTAATACTGTTCGCACCTTTGCTTTAATTATATTTGAAAGTTATTTTTCACGGTTCACCTTATAGTCGTTTGGTGTTTTCATAGAGAGATAATACATTGTAACATAGTTTTTATAAAAAAATTGTGTTAACTGTGACTAAGCGGATATGTTATTATTCCGTTTTACTGTATTTGTTGTTATAACGGTTGTTTTATGTTAAAATTAAAACCATTTGGCGGTGATCATATCGACTAGACGGCTTTGTCGTTTCATCTTAGATATTACGAACACTTTGGTTACTCAGGTTGTGTCCTGACGACATATGTCCAGACATTTGTTTGTGTGTGTGACAATAATTGTTGATTTGGGAAAATCACTGCCTTCCTAGGTATTATTTATGAGCTTGATGGTTAATGCGATTTTATGTCCCTTCAGGAGTTACGTGTGACTTGTACTGGCAAATTTGTCGTGAGTAATGCTTTCATATTATCGTTGTCTTACATGAAGCTTTGTATTCTGTTGTTCTGTAGTCACTTTTGTCTTCTTAACATTGATACAGGTACAAGAAGATTGTCTTAGGTCGAAACCGGTAGTAAATAAATTGTTCCAATGCGGCTTTATGCCATGAGTTCCCTCAAACTCTATGAATAAGTTACAAGCATCTGAGGCACGTGATTTCCTGCTCTTAGTAGCGGAGAAGTAGCGTATGTACTACTGGCGTCGCTTTTCCGCTACCGACAGCAGGTAAACACGTCCCCAAAAGCGTTTCGCTGATTCTTAGCGCGGTTCCAGTTGCCAGAAAGCCGTGCAGCCCACAAACAGTCTGCCACATATACTTTCCCTCTCTCCTAACTCTCACCGTTGGGTCATTCCTTGGTTACCGACGTAACATTTGCACAGCTTACTTGAGTCAATAACATAAAAATAAATGAATAAAAAAGCAGATATAGTTGAATGTGACACTACATACAGCGAAGGTTGGTGATGCGAGCTGTGTTGCTCTGCCAATGGACAAAGAACAGAAAGTGCTATAGACACAACAGAATCTTAAATTTTCTTGAATGGAGCAAATTTTACTTCAGGACCAAAAAAATCTAATAACTTTGATGTCTGTGGTCTGGTGACACCATAAGAAAAACGATGTATTGAAATACCCACTCCGTATCTAATTAGCCTGTTAGCCTTTGTACAGAGGAACACCGTTGCAACGCAGCCGAAACGACGGCTTACTTCAGGGTTTTAGGTGTGTTATACGACACTCAGGAGGATTTTAACGAGACTGACGCTGGCCACGGAAGGCTACTTTTTCTATACAGTTAAGATTGTGTCATTTTAAGAATGTAGACCATAAGAAGACAAAACAGTAGTATATCTGCACAGATGAAATTTACAGATACGTCGTACAGCATGTGATGTATCATGTTGTAAACTGTCATGCAACGACGAGTAAATAAACTGTGAACCGAAGACATACTAAATCACTTTTTTTAACACATTTAATGTTATTGAAGTACAGCGTCTTCCAAGCAATTTTTGAGCCAGCAGGAAAACTGACAATCGACAGAAACATCCCAAATGACCAGCTGAAGAATAAAAGACATATCACTGTATCAGAAGCTGTCATAATATCTCAAGCGCTCGAACATGATGCTCAACGAAGATCTATAATTGACTCACGATACATGAAATCATTCATTTTGAAACCACAAACGAATTAAGCACATATTACACAAACGTCGGGGCGAATGAATGTTTAAGACTTGCACTTGCGCGGCTCACAAATATTCTGGAAAAGCGGGGCTTATTCCCATTCTGTCAGTCCGACTACGTTTCTCTGTATCTATCTTAACACAAAGAAAGGAGCCATTCCACCAGATATTGCAACAGAAATAAGTAATTTATTCACCACTACTGACCAGCTTTGGACCTTAACTCATTTTCCAAAGCGCAAATACATGTCGACACATCCTCCTAAAGTAGTACGTAAACAGGATGAATCGAAACATTGACAAAATTTCAGAGTCTTCTCAGAGACATTGTCTGAATACGTGGTCTTTGGTGGTTCCTTACCAATAATGCAATTATTATTTATTCTGTCTGTTACGGCAGTTACCTTTGTTTCTGTGAATAATGCTTCACAACAGTGAAAGAGCCTGCGATATGCAGTCACCAAAACATACAACACATAACACAGAGTAACGCAACAACCCTCAGAAGAAAGAAACTCTAGACGCAACCGAGCAGTACTGAACGCAAACTTGGAGGCGAAGAATAAAGTAGGGATTACAGTTGTCAACAACAAGTGTCTTTGAGTGACTGGAACTACACTGCGCAACAGGATTAAAGGATCTCTTTTTCGATACCCCGTAATTGTCTTCCATTCCGGCGCAGGACGACTAAATTTGGCTCAAAGATGCCTACAGTCTTCCCCTGTAATGGTGCAAAACAATGGCACCCTAGGGCATCACCCTCGGCGATGCTTCAATCAGGACGGTGTCGACACATGAGAAAAAATGACCAGAGCTCAGTAGCTAATGTGACACGCAAAGCGTGTTAATGATACGACATTGTCACCAAATTTCACCACAATTCTGCCCAATGCCGCCGTGGCCGCGTCACTCGATTAAGAGGTCGTCACGCCGCCTCTTACCCACATTTCACGCCTTCTTTTGACGCCTCTTCGATGAGGGTCAGAACGGTGACAACCAGCGTCGAAATCACGCGGTCTTCTTTCGGATGGCCGAGGAAAAGATATCAGCCACACCGCCGCTCAGAATCGATGCGAAAAGCCTCAGAAGTGGCATAAATGGCGTCAAATAAACTTACACTTTCCTTAGGACTTTTCGCCGCACATATCGCGGTCGAAAACGATAGTTATCAGTTCGATGAGCAACAGGGCGACGTTCGTGACAACCTTTGCCGTTGCTGAGACCCCCAGACGTTTCAGCCCCTCTCTACGGACATTGTAGGGCCGCATCCCCATTGAACTTGATCGCATCCCTTTGCAATGCACAGCGACCGCAATTTTTGCTCTGTTGTAATTGTTGCAACCACCAGGCACCGTTCAGAATCATTTAACGAAATCTGAACTTAATGCAAAGAAGCAAATGGTTCTCATGCTTTTTCAGTCCACTTGATTCACGCCCTTCTGTACTGTGTTCACAGAGGGGTGCGACATTGACACATGGGTGAATACACCGCCAATGGTCTCAGTTCGGCAATACTCTCAGTGGCACTCGCCCACGTTCAATGATAACTTAAAAATGCGCCTTTACAGAAAAAACGTTTTGAGCCGTGGCGAGCTGGCGCCAGTGTTATTTTGTTCATGTATCGTTGAGATCTATTGTGGTTGAGCTAAACTATCTTTGCTTTTAGCGTGACTTATCTCCCGGGTTGGTGGGCGAAGCGAGTTGGTTAATAGCATTCAACGGGTAACCCACGAGATCTCGTGACCTTCGCTGGAAGACAAGTGTCAACGGCCGCCGAACGAGCGTGATGACCGTTATATGTTGTGAAGTTGGTCGGGCGTTTTGGCGTCATGAGCAGCTTGCAGATACAAGTTCTGTGACTTCGCTGGGAACAAAGTTTGAAGTGAAGCGGTGAAGCTGTGGAACCCGCTCCTTCGTACGGTGCACGTGATATGACTAAGTGGTCGTAATTGTGTTTTGTTGACCGACGCACTCAGAGGCTTTTAAATTTTATTATTATGGTGAGACTTTTACAGTCGAACTTTGAGATGGTATGGAAGAGTTCAGTTGGCCTAGTTAAATGGTGGCCGCTATTTGAAAGCTTTCTCAGAAGTTTTACTAGTGATCTGTGTTTCTTGTAATCAAATGATTTTATATTGGCATTTTCAAAGCCTGCACTCTATTAATACAGTTGTCCACGTGTAAAATGCTTAAGGTCAAAGTTGCGAATTTGTCAGTAGTGTAACGTGATCCTTTATACACTTACCCACATATCGAGTCAAAGGTTCTGCCGAGTGTTTCAGAGTTATTCGAATGTCTTTATGATTCGTGCAAAAACCTTTGATTGTGCCAGCGCCTGGCCACTACCGGGAGTTGTTCACATACCGCCTTCCAAAGTTTAGTATTTATCTTCCTTCCACCAAAGCGGGTTAAGCTGGTAGATATACCAATATATATTTTATGTAAGCTGTTCTTATACAAACCTGCTTCCTTAAATATTAGCAACTGGCAACTGGCTAAACATGACACTGCATACCATATGCTGAGTTCCTTGTGCAGCTCTTTCTAGTAGTCTTTCATTGACACGTCTGAGCACGTGAACATTCATTTTTGAAGATCCGTGTTTCTGTTGTAGTTTTTTATGTAAGTGGTTCTATCATGTTATGCTTAGCGCGTTATGTCTTAGCTTGGCGCTAGTGTTGAAGTGTTTTTAAGTCACCCTTTATTTGTAACTGTTTTCATTATATGTATTTTGAGGGAAATCCTATATGGGAGTTTGAATTTATAAAGTTTGTCAGTAAATCCGTTTTCTTAATACGCGGAAATAGAGCAAGGGGTATCAGTGCCCGGCAACGTTAAGCTTTTAATTGACCTTTTAACAAGTGCTTCTTTAACGGATTGAAATAGTAAGCTTATAAGGTTATTTTAGTGAAGAATGGTAAGTGCGGCCATCTTAATGTAATAACTGATTTTAAGGAGTTTTATGAATTGGCTATGTGACGTAATTGATAATTGCTATACTTAAGGTTTCTATAAATGCCTGACACATTAAGTTTTTTTATAATTTTCTCTTAAGGGACTGTTTACTTGAGTACTGAGTACGTTGGGTTTCTAACTGTATTTTCAAAGCTTTATCTAGTGGCTCGTCCACAATTTGTAACTGTCAAATTCCTTAAAAGGCGTAATGTCAATAAACTGTCTTAATTATAAATTGTGACTACCAACCATGATTCCATCCCACTTCCTCTTTTATGGTATCTAAGATATGGTGGATAAGTGTGGTACAAATAAGGCAACCCACATGCCACCTTTGAAGTGGCCCTAGGTACCTGCAGGTAGGCAACTGGCATCGGAAGGACGTCAAAATGTTCTCGCTGGGTGTCTAGGGCTGCTTCTCAGGTTTTCTGTTTACAGGCACATTTTTAAAATTCTCAGTGAATGTCAGCGGATACAACGTATGGTATTGCCGAACTGGGACCCTTCACGCATGTTTCAATGTCGCATCGCTTCGTGATCGCAACACAGGTGAGGGTGAAGCAGGTGGGCTGAAAAAGGACAAGTACTCTTCGCTTCTTTGAATCAACACTGGGTGTCGCCATTCTGACATCCATCGCAGAGAACTTAAAAGAAGGGGTGAAATCTGGGTAACAGGAGATGTGACGACCTACACATCGTGTGACGCACCCACAATGGCGCTGGACAGAATTTTGGTGAAATCTGATGCCAATGTGACATTATTTACCTACCTTACAGGTCATATGAACTTCTCGGTTCTGGCCTTTTTTCCGTATGTATCGACACCTTGCTGTTTGAAGCATCTTGGTGCTCGAGCGTGATGTCGCAGGGCAGCAGGCTTTTGTGCCTTTACAGAGAAAGATTGTAGTCAACTTCGAGCCAAATTTCAAACTTCTGCGCCTCAGTCAAACGTAAGTATGGGGTTTAGAAAGAGTGATCCTTTAATTCCGTTGCCCATTGCACTTTGTATCCGAACAAAACACGCAGCACATATCGTTGACAATTACTTTGTAAACACTTTCAGTTCATTTCAGATGCAAAGATCTCTGGGGGGTAAGAATCAAACGAAATGATTTTATCCTGTAGCCAGCTACTGGAAATCATGGTTCCCTTCTACCAAAATGCTAACCAAATATCCCCGAACAGACTCCGAAATTTTGTCAGTGGAATCGGTTTCACAATGTATGTTAACTCACATGTTATGAAGATTTATTCAGGGCATGGCCGTGAACAGGTAAACTTCGGAAATTACACCTCGAAACGATGCAGGCAAAACTATACGCAGTCCCGCTTCATATGTTTACAAGTATAAGCGGGAAAGAAGACCAGTTACATTGGAACCTTCATCGGAATACACTCTGATAAGTCAAGATATTAATGCCATTCGCTAAGCACCATTCTGGCCCCGCGAGTCTCAAAGTAGTTACAGGGCTGTGTGGAATGGTTTCTAGGTTTGTACATGAAGCCTGACTCCCACTTGCAAGTCACGCAATTCCTGGTTAGACATCAGTGCGCTGACGATTGATGGCTCTTATGTGTTTGGCACCATGGATTTCAAGCGAAATTTGTGTACAGCACTGGAAATAAACATCCTGCTACCTCCTTGAACTGATTTAGCGTTATCTTGGGCTTGTGGCATGGAAAAGTTTCCCATCCAGAAAATCTATTTATCGCAGGGAAAAATCTCTTACAAAAGGGTTCAAACGACACAGCAGTAATACTATCGTTTTAGGCAGCTTTCTTGTGAGCTCTGTTGTAAACACAGGTACCAGCTTGGCTCACACGGGATTCTTTCACAACTTGATATTGTGTGCTTATGTCACGTGTTCCACGAAAGGTACGGGCGTTTTCCTTGTTTCGTTGACATGACCACGAAGCATAGATCCCAGGACACCTCAGATGGAAAGTACTAATACACTACTGGCCATTAAAATTGCTACAGCAAGAAGAAACGCAGATGATAAACGCGTATTCATTGGACAAATATATTATGCTAGAACTGACATGTGATTACATTTTCAAGCAATTTGGGTGCATAGATCCCGAGAAATCAGTACACAGAACAACCACCTCTGGCCGTAATAATGGCCTTGATATGCCTGAGCATTGAGTCAAACAGAGCTTGGATGGCGTGTACAGGTACAGCTGCCCATGCAGCTTCAACACGATACCACAATTCATCAAGAGTAGTGACCGGCGTATTGTGACGTGCCAGTTGCTCGGCCACTATTGAGAGGACGTTTTCAATTGGTAAGAGATCTGGTGAATGTGCTGGCCAGGGCAGCAGCCGAACATTTTCTGTATCCACAATGGCCCATGGAGGACCTGCAACATGCGGTCGTGCATTATCCTGCTGAAATGTAGGGTTTCGCAGGGATCGACTTAAGGGTAGAGCCACGGGTTGTAACGCATCTGAAATGTAACGTCCACTGTTCAAAGTGCAGTCAGTGTGAACAAGAGGTGACCGAGACGTGTAACCAATGGCATCCCATACCATCACGCCGCGTGATACACCAGTATGGCGATGACGAATACAGGCTTCCAATGTGCGTTCACCGCGATTTCGCCAAACACGGATGCAACCATCGTGATGTTCTAAACAGAACCTGGATTCATCCGAAAAAAGGACGTTTCGCCATTCGTGCTCCCAGGTTCGTCGTCGAGTACACCATCGCAGGCGCTCCTGTCTGTGATGCAGCGTCAAGGGTAACCGCAGCCATGGTCTCCGAGCTGATAGTCCATGCTGCTGCAAACGTCGTCGAACTGTCCGTGCAGTTGGTTGTTGTCTTGCAAACGTCCCCATCTGTTGACTCAGGGATCGAGACGTGGCTGCACGATCCGTTACAGCCATGCGGATAAGATGCCTGTCATCTCGACTGCTAGTGATAGGAGGCCGTTGGGTTCCAGCACGGCGTTCCATATTACCCTCCTGAACTCACCGATTCCATATTCTGCTAACAGTCATTGGATCTCGACCAACGCGAGCAGCAATGTCGCGATACGATAAACCGCAGTTGCGGTAGGCTACAATCCGATCTTTATCAAAGTCGGAAACGTGATGGTACGCATTTCTCCTCCTTACAAGAGGCATCACAACAACGTCTCACCAGACAAAGCCGGTCAACTGCTGTTTGTGTATGAGAAATCGGTTGGAAACTTTCCTCATGTCAGCACGTTGTAGGTGTCGCCACTGGCGCCGACCTTGTGTGAATGCTCTGAAAAACTAATCGTATGCATATCATAGCATATTCTTCCTGTCGGTTAAATTTCGCGTCTGTAGTACGTCATTTCGTGGCGTAGCAATTTTAATGGCCAGTAGTGTATTTGTATTCTCATGGAAGCTATTTCTGGACCTGAGATTCAGTTAGTTACATGTTCCACATATGGTTTGCATTTTTGTATATATGATGTGGAACGAGACAGTTTACAGGGCACATTTAAAGAATTAGTTTCAGTGGAAGATTCAGGCTGGGCGTTTACAAGTTCCTGAATGACACTGCTGGCCTAAATTTAAGAGTAAGTAACAGATTGTTTTTCATTCCAACCCTTGCAACTACATTCAAAACTATGTTGTTTTTACAAACGACTAGTTTTTAAATAAAAATTCGGCTATTAAATAAATGTCCAGAAGAAATTATTTAAGTAGAATTAGTGTCATATTCATAATTACTTCCCCGTAATTTGGTAATGTGACGCATAAAAATAATTTTAAACTAAATAGAACAACCTGTTGTTGCAAAGACATGTTCGTAACTTGCCTTTTATGAATGACGGTGGCGCTCTACAAAACACGATGTTTGTAACGAGTGCTCGCGCCGGTCGAGTGAAACATACAAAATAAAGGAAAAGTTACATGTAAGTTATGGCAGATCTTCAATTTTAATTTTTTGTCATGTTATCCACAGTACTCACTTATTAATCTAGTAACTGAGCGTAAATTAACTATATTTCAAACCAAACCATACCTTTAAGATTTGCAACCAATAATGAAGAATGTTTTTCCGAATTTCTATCTAGCCAACTACAAAGAGTATTTTTATTTTCGCCTATCAATCGATTCTGAAAAAAAGTGACTCACTCTTGAGACTCTCTTTCGTTTAGAAATAGGAGAGTAGTTTCAGAAACAACAAATGTTTGAACTTTTTTACCATTATTTAGATTTAAAAATTCATGGATAATTTATTTATTACACTGTGACAGATTTTGGCTTCCGTTATTCTGTTACTGCACACGTAACACTTAAGAATGTGTTCTAATTGAATTGTGGCTACTTCATTTTCCTCTTATCTTGAGACAGAGGCTGCCTGTAATTTGACTCATTATACATCTAACAAAGCAAATTCTTTGCACTATTACATCTGTGGCGTCGAAACTGGTATAACTAGTAATCATTGCGTAAATGCAGGTTCTGTATGTCTGTCGCGCGATATACAGCTCTCTCATTACCACTCTATAAAACAACTATCTGATCTGATCTGATAGCATGCCAATTCCATGCACAATTTCCCAAAGAAACAACATGGAAACTACAATATTTGCTTCATTTTAATACTAAATGTATGAGTCCACTATTTGCAAATCATACATTACCTTTGGAATGGCAGTTCAACGTGGTGCACAATATGGAAAATATTTACTTTTTGTCACACCCTGTTGCCGTATTTTCTGACCCTTCGATAAGTTCTTAACCATGTTCATCAGACAGCGCTGACCTTTGAGTTGGTTACTCAGGAGATGCCTGTCTGAAGAACCATGATACACAATTGAAAGGTCTCTGTTGGACTCCTTTCATGTTAATTTCTTAAATCTGTTATTTACGGCATACACTCCACTTCTAAATTGAGGGGCATCCACATGCCTTGCTCATACTGTGGCATCAAGCAGTCAGGCGTGCAAGATGAGTGGTCTGCCAAGCAAGTGGATTCATTTTTTATTTATCAAGTAACATGAACTCTAGTACTCACAATTAAGTTAAAAGTTATTCTCCTGCTTGGATATTACGCAACGGACTATTAGTAATTTACACAACACTGACTGTTCACTACGCACTGGCAATACCACATTTTCTTTCTTATTTAACGGCTTTTATCAACACGTGGCCATCGCACAGAATATGAATGGCGCACACATTATAAATTCTGGATATCATGACAACACACAATTCGAAGGAAAAGTCCACCAATCTTTTTCTTTTCACTATCTTATTTGTTCCGATAAATTCTATAACCTAAACACACAAATTCTATAACCTACAACAATAACACATGAGAAATTCCGCCCAGTGGGCATGGCTTTACATTGGTGATTCTCTATCTTATGGTCTCGTAATTATTTAATGCTACAGTGCACTTTCTGGGTAGGATGGTGAATCTTTTGCAATATCTCACACTTCGACTCTCACAACCAACATCACGAAACTTTCCTCCAGACCAAGCGGTACAAAAGTAACATGCATAACACACTACGTCTGAAACTACGTTGCTACTCACCCATGCAAACCACACATACGAAATTACATGACATACACCACACTGCAGCATGGAAAACAACACAAGGAATAGTCACAACATTATAATCACGTCACTTTCAGCTTTCCCACTTCAATTAGTATTTATCCCAGTTTCACACGACACTGCCCCACTTCGTAATTTTTCTTTCCTACTATGAACTCTGGAGGATATATGCACATCTTCCTGTGGAATGCAAGCCAAGTGACGTTGCTGGATAGATGGCTGACTCATCTTGCTTCTCTCTCAGAGTATTATAGTTTGAATCAAGCGTCACATGGAAACATAACACGCAAAGTAATGTTAAGAACATATTCATCACACACGTGAGTCCTCAACTGATACCATGGATGAGTACTTCTCTTTATCCTTTGTCTCATACACAGATTGAGACTCACACAGTACTCACCACGTGGAAGTACTCGTCCTTAATTTCAAGTCCTGCACACGCCATTTCTGAAACATTTCCAACTTATAGTACACACGCTAGTAATTCAGCTTGACTTAAGCACTCGGAAGTATTTCAACTTATTGCTACATGTGGTTTCATTGTGACCGTTGGTCACTTCCGAAGATTACTGCGATCCCCTTAATATTACCTGCCTGACATTTAATTCTCCCCACAAAAGTTCCTGAACTAGAGAAATTATTATTCCAAACTACTCTTAAGTATTTCACATCACACCATGTCTCCACTCTTTTGTCTTTACAGAGCACACCTAAAACAGGTCTTACCAACACTAGATCCAGCGGCAGAGTGCTGAAACATGGCCGTTCTTCAGGTCCTCTCGCACCTCTGCCGAAGTGGGGGAGCACCTTGCTACCGTATTGGTGAGCCACATTTCAGGCGCTCAAAGCTCAGGTAAATTTCATCTCTATGGTCCCACCAAAGGTGACCTAAGTACTGTCTCAAAGATGATCATATATTCACATTCACTACCTGCGGTTAGCAGACGACCATACATTCATTCATTCCACAGATCTCACCAAACTGGATGTAGGGATTTATTTTGTGGGAGTGCACATGTGACCAGTTAAATAAGTAAATTGTCATTCTTTCCCACACTGGTATTCGGCTTCACTGTATTAATTGAAATTGAGTTATTATTAGAAGAAATATGTTGTTCTGACAAGAATAACGAAGAATGTTGTACCTATTTTCAATATCGGGCGGTACTGTACCCTTTCACCACTGGCTACTCATGGAGAAAAAAATGGCTTGGTACTATCCTTGCAATGCGAGGGTAGTTCCGAACATTTTTTTAAGAAAGCTGTATTTGAACAAATGTAGCAAGTCATCAAAATAACCAGGAGGAGACCTTGGCCCCTGGTATCCTCAAATAGATGACCAAATGCTGTCACTTTACCAAATTATTGACACAGTTGTTGCATTATTGTACTCTCCACAATCCGGAGTAACGTACACATACAAATTTACAACAATCCAAATGAAAAATAAAACATTACATCATACAAATAAAAAATAATGGTGAGATAAAAATTTGCTTAGTTACCGGGATCTCCATTATTTTTAGGAGTAATCCAAACTTCAATAATTCTAAAACAAATAAAAAAATACTAATTGTACTCATAAAATTTTAAATAGCTAACCATCCAAACACAGAACAAGTAATCTGACATTAATAAATTGCGTTGTAATAATCTTTACATGGCAATGTCTAAATCCAAAACAAAATCAACAAAAGAAAAAAAATTGCGTACACCAGTTACATGTAGAATATCACACTCTATACCATTACTCTAAAATGTACATCAAACCTACAGAGAAATTAAACTGAGAAAAAAAACAATGAAATATACCACAAGTTACATACTGGTTACGTAATATAGTCAATCTAAGACATCATGTCATTCTCATTAACTATCATCACTTAAGCAGTTACCACCACTACTCGACTGTGAGTTTAACCTTATCCTTGTTCACCAGTAAAAATACCTGCTGCTGAGCTAGTCAGTCCACCAACTTTGATCAATATACGCAGTAAATAGTTAGCAATAAGTGCTTGAATCCACTAGTAGCTCTCGTATCTTACTCTACTGCTCATTTCTCTGTTGTTACACATTTAGACGACAGGAACTTGCATTTCGACTACCCTTCGTAACACTTTAATGTGAAATATCACCACTGTCATAATCCAAATAAGTGGCTTCAGTCAACACACCAACAAGATCACTACTGTCCACGACATCAAAATGCATCAGTTAATTCCGATATTTGTTGTGCAATGCAAACTCTTGTCCTCTGTGACAACCTTACTGACCACTGCAACAAGAGCCACTACATTAGTATTACGCCACTGGCTAATAATTAAAGCATCATTGTACCAAATATTCTAATAAACACGCTACATGAACCTGATAAGCCAGAACAAAACAAAAACAAAAAAACACTAACTATTCTAAACACAAATGTTAATGAAATACAATTACACTTGCTGTCCCTTCATGAATGAAACATATAAAAAAATTTACACAATTACAAGTACAAATACATTATTCACTATCTTGCGAGTCACAGGGAATCATTTCATTCTGTGGTTTTCTTGGGGTCAAGAAGTTGCTGATAGTTTTCCTAGAAACACTGTCTCGGTGTCAAAGCTCTCCCATGGTTAACCAGACGAAAGTCTTTAAGTCACTCAAATCGCCATTTGGAACACATTAAACACAAATGTCATAGTCACTCTCAGAGTACCTTCCACACGAATCTGGTCGTCCAGAAATGGCCCTACAACTACTATTACCCACGGTTCTGTCCTTTCAGTTCATGGTGTAATTAAAAGTCATAAGTTCCAACAAACAGCACTTATTCGTGCACCAATTAAAGAAATGTCACCTACTACAAATGCAAATGTCAGTGTCCCACTTTAGTTTCTTGCGCTCATAAAATAAATAGTCACCAAACAACAACTGTCCTCTTTAAGTATACCAGGCGTCCCACATGCAATTTACAAAGCACACTTAACAAGTCACTGCCAAAAGTTTATGGATCCCACCATTCAGTGGTCAAGACAAAACAAAACAATCGTCCTGTCTGCTAAAGACAAAATCTTTTCCACCACTCACAACGTGGAAACACCAATCCTTCACTTTCCACCTTATGGAGACATACGAGGAGTCATCTTGTTTCACGGCTCCACAGTCCAGTACTAGTTAATAGTTGCTGTTAAAAAATGCCCGGACTCTGCCGCGTGTCATTCATTCTGCCGGACTCTGCCGCGCGTCGTTCATTCTGCCGTCGCGCCACCGCCGTGCAAGCCGTTTAGCAGAAAAAAACCACCCGCTGTTGCCTCCGGGGGATACTGTCTCCAGTTGTAAGTGTGGCGGAACTTATGAATGGCCAGTGGTACGTTCGTGTCGCCCCAGGCCGTTGACCTGCTGTAGTGGGCGCGTGGAGTGTACCCCAACCGACAGTGGAGTGGGGAGTGCAGCGGCTTTGTCACCTCTCCCATGGCGACGTCAGCTTGGCCTCCCGCTAGCGGTATGGGCGCGTTCTGCGTAGCACCTCAGCGCTACGACACCCAATCAGTCAGACCCTTCCGTTCATCTCGCAACATTACAGACAAAAGGATATTCTTACAGTATTTAAATACTCATTGATTACATGTATGATCTATTAGATACATTGGTAATAAAAGAATCTTTGTTCTAAAAAACATAAAATCATACACCCTAGTTTTCTACACATACAACATCAAAACATCAACATTTATCCCTTTTCTATATACAGCCCACACTTGTGCTATTGATTGTACCTCTCATCCCTCATACAAAACATGAATGTGTCAAAAAAAAAAAAAAAAAAGGAATAAGGAACAATCTATACAGCTCATAATTACAATATCAAATAGTAGACTACTCTAACATTCTATCACAGTGAAAATATTAGAAACTGTTGATTCTAAAACTACAACATACAATGAACCTTTATGCTTGTGACAGACTGAAATTAGTATCTCTTTATATATTTTACCTTTTATTATATATAACAACATTTCTAGGACATGTATGTACCATCCACATGATGTCAGATCCTGGCCTGCCATCGAGGTTCATCCAAATCAAACAATAAAGCACAATAATGTTTTAGTTATGGATCGGTAGCATCCCCTTTACAGGAGTGTGCGCATTGATCACACTACTCTACGACTCTCACTCACCAGACATCACATTTTCCTTCTCATTCAATCCATTAATACACTAACAGAATAGGTCTAGAAGTCAGCTAACCTTAACACCACCACACTCACAACAACATACCATACCTTTGCTCCCTTATACTTAACCACATAACACATGAAGCTGTTTCGGAGATAGCATTCCAGTCTCCGAATTCGTCCTTCCACTCTGGCACCTCTCTCCATCGGCTTACCTCCGCATTCACTTTACCGATTATTCATCCTGCTAAATATCACTTTAGAATTGCGACATTTCATCTAAGAACAAAAAATACACAAATTATTCGTCCTGCAAAATAACTGTATACATTCTTGGTACCGATTTGATTAGTTATACTGGTACCAGGCTTCAACAACAACAACAAAAATTATTTTTTTCATATTGCAAATGTTATGGTAAGAATTAGATTTACACTTATATTACATCTTACGTCAGTATTCGACAACGTTCACCATCTGGATCTCATACTCCCTTTATGTTCTTTCACGTTGTGCAGTTGTCCTCATCTCTTCATTCGTATTTCGGCTCTCCGTCCGTCCATTACTCCATCATTTCCTGGTCTTCCTTCGCCATTCGCATCAATCTCGATTGCAGCATACACAGGCTTCTATGTAACATACATCTAAGACATCTCCACATTATTAATTCTACTCACCTTCATTTACCACTGTTTCATCACGTCGAATCTCTCTTTATTAATCACACTGCTTCACGTCGCTTCTCTCCTTAAATATCACCTTTATTCCCTATTATTTATCACGTCGCTTTTCTCTCTATCTACCATCTTTATCCACTCATTAATCATCACGTCGTTTCTGCTTGATCCTTATTCATATGACAAAAAATACATACATACACCACTCTGTCGACTCCTGTTCATGACTCATTCAACCAGTCTATTCCGTCATACTTCCTGACATCCCGCCTGAAAATTCTTATGTTCGATTTGACCCTGCACAACGTTACACACCACAAATAAATACATTGACTATCTACTATACATTGCCTACTTTCGATCTATCCTTAACTTTTCCATAATTTGATGTTAGAAATGTGATGAAGCCCACGAGATTGTTTTCCCTTGATCGTCTCAATCAGTACAGCATTTTCATGGACAATCCGCCTCACTCTGAATGGTCCACTATACACCGTAAAGAATTTGCTAGTTAGGAATCTGTGCTTCTTTGATAATCGATGAGTTTTAATTAGAACCTTGTCTCCTACTGCCAATTCGATCTTACGGATCTTTCCTTTCTGCTTCTCCTGCCTATCCTTAGCTGCTTTCTTAATACGCTCTATCGCAACCTTGACAATTTCTGTGTGCCTCTGCTTTCTTGATCGCGGAAAATGTACCAGCTCCCTGACTCGATCTGGTGGTGGTTCATTCTTTAGTACCGTAATTGGTGATAAACCAGTTGCTCCATGTGGTAGCTCATTGAGGATGTCCTGAAAATCTTTAAGAAAAATACTCCAACTTCTATGTTGCCTATGGCAATAGATCTTACACAACTTTCCCAGATCTTTTACCACTCTTTCACTGGGGTTACTTGCAGAATGGTATCGGGATATGAACACCGGTTTTATCCTTCTTCTCTTCAGTGTGGTTAGCCATTGTCTGGATCTATATTGTGGTCCATTGTCAGCTATGAACGTTTCTACAGTTCCTACTTCTCTCTAAAAGTTTTTAACGATCGCTGCTGCTACTGCCCTTCCTGTCGCAAGTTTCAATGCGGTAAAAGTCACATACTTTGACACCAATTCCACTGCTACTAAAACATATCTATATCCTTGCACTGACTTAGGTAGCGGGCCAAACAAATCTGTTGCTCCGAATTCCCTCAATCTACCTGGCACTATCGGAAAAAGCAGTGCTTTGCATGAGATAGTTAACGATTTTGCCTTCTGGCACAATTTGCAACTACCAAGCACGTTCTTGATCCTCATCTCCATACTAATGAAACAAACTGATTCCCTTAACTTCTTACAGCATTTCCTTGCCCCGTAATGCCCGTAACTTAGGTGCGTGTACCAGATCAGCTTGTTGACTATTTCATTTGGTATACACAACACCCAGTCCTGTGTGTTCGGATTTCTACGGTAGAAAAGGACCCCGTTCTGAATTGTATAAAAGCACGCTATATTGGCATCTAGTTTCGCTCTAACTCTGTCCTTCACCATTCTCCATGACGCGTCTTTATCCTGCTCTTTCGCGATATTTGTGAGTACCGCCCCTATGTATTTCTCGAACGGCACGCCCTGCATATACAATATGTCATATCTGTTCTCGTTTACCTCCTCATCAAAGCATTGACCATGACCTACTGGGTTCCTTGACGACGCATCTACCACTATATTCTGTGGCCCAGGAATATACACGACCGTAAACTGAAACTCCTGTAAATAGAGTGCCCACCTAGCGAGTCGTCTATGGTTAAGTTTGGCCGACATCAGAAACTGTAGTGACTTGTGGTCAGTATAGATTTTAGTATGCCACCCATACAAATAGTATCTAAACTTACTAAAACCCCATACTATTGCCAAAGCTTCAAGCTCAGTTACCGTGTAATTTCTCTCAGCTTTGCTAAGCACTCGGCTCGCAAATGCAATAGGTTGTTGTATTACTTCTCCTCCTTGCTGTTGCTCTTGGAAGAATGTTACCCCAAGTCCACTACGGGAACTGTCCGTGGCCATACAAAACTCTTTCCCTAGGTCTGGGTGCCCGAGAAGAGGTGCCGATAGTAGTGCCTTCTTTAACGCCTCATACTCTTCCTGCGCGACAGGGTCCCAATTCCATACCGTTTTCTTTCCAGTCAGCTGACATAGTCTGGGTGTTGCTACACCCCCAATCTTAACAAAACTCCTGTAAAAATTGATTAATCCCAAATAACCCCGTAGCTAACGTTTTGTTCTTGGCACCGGAAAATCTCTGATTGCTTCGAGTTTGTCTGGATTTGGTCTTATTCCCTCTGGTGTCACAATGTGACCTAGAAACTCGATTTCTTTTCGTCCAAATTCTGACTTTCCCAAATTCACGGTTACCCCATGTCTCTCCAATGCACCGAGCAATATGCTTAACGTTCTGTTGTGGTCTCTCTGCTATCAGGACATCATCCACGCACTGTGTTACCTTATCTTTTATTTCATTAGGAATGACAGTATTTAGCGCTCTGATAAATGCCGCGGATGATACATTTAACCCAAATGGTAGTTTCCGGAATTGATACGATTTCCCGTAGCACAAGAAAGCAGTGTATTTTCTACACCCCCTATCTAACTCCACCTGCCAGAAACTCATTCTCAAGTCAACTGAGCTGAGAACTCTGATCCCGTGAAACTTTTGTAGCAATTCGTCAAGTGTCAGTGGCCGATCTGTCTCTGGCTCTATTATCTTATTAATCCTCCTTGCGTCCAAAACTAATTTAATTGACCCATCCTTTTTTCCAACACAAACTAAAGGGCTGTTGTACGGAATGGATGCTGGTTCGATAATCCCTTGTTGTAGCATGCTTTCGATCTCAGCTTCTACTCTTTCTTTGTACACAACAGGTATCGGGTACACTTGGGCCCTAAACTGTTTATGGGGCTTGACTTTGAATCTATACACAAAATTTCTTATTGTACCCGCATCAATTTTAAATACCTTCCTGTTCTCGTATAAAATTTTCTCCAATTCGCCGTAGACCGTGGTCCCTCGTAAATGCCATATTTTCTTCTTGATCTCCTCCTCCAAACATTTATGAATTTCCTCCTTCTCTTGTTCGAACCCCTTATTCTGTGCCTGTCTACCGGACTTTACCGCGAGACATAATGCTAAGTGTGCGTTATCTTTAGCACATAAGCAATCGTCGAATCTTAATGTAATTTCCTCCGAATCTCGTTTCAACTCCATCGAACCATTTCTCATGTTAACGACTGCTTTATATTGGTTCAAAAAATTTACGCCTAATATCCCTTCAACAGTTAGTGACGACACAATCATGAACACTGTACTAAACCTCTTCGCCTGGCACACAAAGTCTACCTGTGCTTGTAACTTCACCTCAGTTCCCTTTCCTGTAACTGCCCCTCTCACTGTTGTCCTTTGCAATGGCAACATTGGCCATGGTTTTGTAAGACTACAACAATTAAACACATCTTTCCTCAAAACACTCATTAAACTGCCTGTGTCGATGACACATGGTACGATTACATTATTTATTTCTACAATAATTATTGGGTGGAGTTCACTCCCCACATCTCCTACCTCCTCTAACAGATTCTCCCTTAGTTTTCCGTAATCGATATACCTAATATTTACATCATTAATAGTCCTGGATTGTACCCCTCTATCATGTAGTCACCTTCTTGTTCTTCCGCCATTGTGACAGTGCTCGTCCTGTCGTGAACCCAGTGACTGCCTATCCTCCCTTCGTCCATCATTTTCATTTTCCCTTCTTCCTCCATCTCTGTCCCATCTTCTGTTTTCCAGGTTTGATGGTCGATATCCCCATGAATTCTGCCCCCTAATTCCTCGCCATCTTCCATTTCCGTCATTCCTCTGATTCCATGCTCTCCTGTCAGTCTGATAGTTTCTGCCGTTCCTATCCTCGACTCTGTCTGACCTGAGTCGTATCTCCGTTCACGATGTTGCTCTCATTACTCAGTTCCTGTAACAAGTGCTGAAATGACGCGGAATCGTCTAAGCCTCTGCCTGCTATCACTATATCTCTGCGCAATCTCACTGGCAACTTCGTTATACAGATCCTAATGAGCTCCCCAGTTTCGTATGGCACATCCAAATACCTATTTCGTCTCAGAATTTCCTGATAGCACGCCACTGGATCTCTTATACCACCTTCGTAACAATTTGGCATCATCAATATGCTTTGCTTAACCTGGTCCTGCCTACTTTTCGACCAGAATTCATTTAAAAACTTGTCACAAAATATCTTGTAGCTACTACAGTCTTTAATAACTTCCTACGTTTTCGCTCTAGCCTCGTCCCTCAAATGGTTACACACAAACTTCATTTTGAGGAGCGGTCCCCACGATGAAGATAATGAATCTTGAAATTGAGACAGCCACAGGCATGGATGTTGGTAGTTATCTGGATCCGGAAAACAAGTGTACGTTTGTACCGACACGAAGTGCCTCCTACATTCTTCTTCCGCATTTGTGTTTTCCGACCTTGGACTATACCCAGTTGGGTTTGCCACCTGTTTTATCCGACACAACCGTTCTTCTAACTCTTTCAGTTCGTCTTCCTCTTTCTGCTTATTTTCGTTTTTTGAATTTAACTCACTCTCCCTCTGCAGTCTACCTGGTGGTGTTTCACCTTCGCTACTGCATGCTAATTGCAACTGTGCTAGTTCTTCCGTATGTTTCCTATTTATTTCTAACTGTGCCTCTTTAAACTGTAATAGTGATTGTATCTCCTCCTGGTCGGCATAAACCTCACGCTGCGTACTGTCTGAGCATGTTTCGCCTCTTATACTGATCTTTCCTACATCTGCGCTAATCGTATTCATTCTGACCACTACCTCCGCAACTTCATCCCTGTGTTTATTTAGCGCCACTTCCTGCCGGGTGACTTGAGCTTCCACGCTGTCTAATGCCCCTTGTTTATCTGCAAGTAAGTCCTCCACTATCTCTTTGATTCGCTCATCCGGCAACACGTCCCTACGTTCTGTAATATCACTCTCTATTGCACTTATCAAGGAAAGGATAACGTTCTACGAGTCGGGGCGTAGAATGTCAGAAGCTTGAACGTGGTAGGGAAACTAGAAAATCTGAAAAGGGAAATGCAAAGGCTCAATCTAGATATAGCAGGGGTCAGTGAAGTGAAGTGGAAGGAAGACAAGGATTTCTGGTCAGATGAGTATCGGGTAATATCAACAGCAGCAAAAAATGGTATAACAGGTGTAGGATTCGTTATGAATAGGAAGGTAGGGCAGAGGGTGTGTTACTGTGAACAGTTCAGTGACCGGGTTATTCTAATCGGAATCGACAGCAGACCAACACCGACAACGATAGTTCAGGTATACATGCCGACGTCGCAAGCTGAAGATGAACAGGTAGAGAAAGTGTATGAGGATATTGATAGGGTAATGCAGTATGTAAAGGGGGACGAAAATCTAATAGTCATGGGCGACTGGAATGCAGTTGTAGGGGAAGGAGTGGAAGAAAAGGTTACAGGAGATTATGGGCTTGGGACAAGGAATGAAAGAGGAGAAAGACTAATTGAGTTCTGTAACAAGTTTCAGCTAGTAATAGCGAATACCCTGTTCAACAATCACAAGAGGAGGAGGTATACTTGGAAAAGGCCGGGAGGTACGGGAAGATATCAATTAGATTACATCATGGTCAGACAGAGATTCCGAAATCAGATACTGGATTGTAAGGCGTACCCAGGAGCAGATATAGACTCAGATCACAATACAGTAGTGATGAAGAGTAGGCTGAAGTTCACGACATTAGTCAGGAAGAATCAATACGCAAAGAAGTGGGATACGGAAGTACTAAGGAATGACGAGATACGTTTGAAGTTCTCCAACGCTATAGATACAGCAATAAGGAATAGCGCAGTAGGCAGTACAGTTGAAGAGGAATAGACATCTCTAAAAAGGGCCATCACAGAAGTTGGGAAGGAGAACATAGGTACAAAGAAGGTAGCTGCGAAGAAACCATGGGTAACAGAAGAAATACTTCAGTTGATTGATGAAAGGAGGAAATACAAACATGTTCCGGGAAAATCAGGAATACAGAATTACAAGTCGCTGAGGAACGAAATAAATAGGAAGTGCAGGGTAGCTAAGACGAAATGGCTGCAGGAAAAATGTGAAGACATCGAAAAAGATATGACTGTCGGAAGGACAGACTCAGCATACAGGAAAGTCAAAACAACCTTTGGTGACATTAAAAGCAACGGTGGTAACATTAAGAGTGCAACGGGAATTCCACTGTTAAATGCAGAGGAGAGAGCAGATAGGTGGGAAGAATACATTGAAAGCCTCTATGAGGGTGAAGATTTGTCTGATGTGATAGAAGAAGAAAAAGGAGTCGATTTAGAAGTGATAGGGGATCCAGTATTAGAATCGGAATTTAATAGAGCTTTGGAGGACATACGGTCAAATGAGGCAGAAGGGATAGATAACATTCCATCAGAATTTCTAAAATCATTGGGGGAAGTGACAACAAAACGACTATTCACGTTGGTGTGTAGAATATATGAGTCTGGCGATGTACCATCTGACTTTCGGAAAAGCATCATCCACACAATTCCGAAGACGGCAAGAGCTGACAACTGCGAGAATTATCGCACAATCTGCTTAACAGTTCATGCATCGAAGCTGCTTACAAGAATAATATACAGAAGAATGGGAAAGAAAATTGAGAATGCGATAGGTGACGATCAGTTTGGCTTTAGGAAAAGTAAAGGGACGAGAGAGGAAATTCTGACGTTACGGCTAATAATGGAAGCAAGGCTAAAGAAAAATCAAGACACTTGCATAGGATTTGTCGACCTGGAAAAAGCGTCCGACAATATAAAATGGTGCAAGCTATTCGAGATTCTGAAAAAAGTGGGGCTAAGCTATAGGGAGAGACGGGTCATATAGAATATGTACAACAACCAAGAGGGAATAATAAGAGTGGACGATCAAGAACGAAGTGCTCGTATTAAGAAGGGTGTAAGACAAGGCTGTAGCCTTTCGCCCCTACTCTTCAATCTGTACATCGATGAAGCAATGATGGAGATAAAAGAAAGGTTCAGGAGTGGAATTAAAATACAAGGTGAAGGGATATCAATGATACGATTCGCTGATGACGTTGCTATCCTGAGTGAAAATGAAGAAGAATTAAATGATCTACTGAACGGAATGAACAGTCTAATGAGTACACAGTATGGTTTGAGAGTAAATCGGAGGAAGACGAAGGTAATGAGAAGTAGTAGAAATGAGAACAGCGAGAAACTTAACATCAGGATTGATGGTCTCGAAGTCAATGAAGTTAAGAAATTCTGCTACCTAGGCGGTAGAATAACCAATGACGGACGGAACAAGGAGGACATCAAAAGCAGACTCGCTATGGCAAAAAAGGCATTTCTGGCCAAGAGAAGTCTACTAATATCAAATACCGGCCTTAATTTGAGGAAGAAATTTCTGAGGATGTACGTCTGGAGTACAGCATTGTATGGTAGTGAAACATGGACTGTGGGAAAACCGGAACAGAAGAGAATCGAAGCATTTGAGATGTGGTGCTATAGACGAATGTTGAAAATTAGGTGGACTGATAAAGTAAGGAATGATGAGGTTCTACGCAGAATCGGAGAGGAAAGGAATATGTGGAAAACACTGATAAGGAGAAGGGACAGGGTGATAGGACATCTGCTAAGTCATGAGGGAATGACTTCCATGGTACTAGAGGGAGCTGTAGAGGGCAAAAACTGTAGAGGAAGACAGAGATTGGAATATGTCAAATGTCAAGCAAATAATTGTGGACGTAGGTTGCAAGTGCTACTCTGAGATGAAGAGGTTAGCACAGGAAAGGAATTGGTGGCGGGCCGCATCAAGCCAGTCAGTAGACTGATGGCCAAAAAAAAAAAAAAAAAAAAAAAAAGAATTGCACTTATTCGTACCTTTAAATTATTGGCTTTTTCTTTCACGGCATCACATATTTGCGTCAACGCATCTTCTCCCCCCCATCTAACCGATTATTAACTGCGGACAGACGCTCATTGATAACTGTGTGTAGCTTCCTCATTGCTTCTTTATATCCCTTAGTCTCCCTATCTCTCTCCATGTTATCTTTATCCATCGCTACCAATCTTTCAATCTTTCCTTATTATCTCCATCCATCGCTTCCAATCTTTCCTTATTTTCTCTATCCATTCTCTGTAAAAACTGCAGTAGCACATTGTCATTTGCTACTTTCGGTGCGCTCACCTCGTTCGCCTGAGAAACCGTAGCTTCGCTAAGGGTAGCTACAGTTTCACTGCATACCTGACCTAGTCCCGGCTCGCCCACGTTGTTGGGAAAAGCTCCTGATTGTGGACAATGCTCGCCACTTAAAGGATCACCAAGCCGCGGTCCGCTGACCAATTCAGCCCCTTCCGAGTGTTTGCCGTACTCGCTCATTAACCCAAGGTCGATACCTACTTCCTGCTGCACTGCTACGTTCACCCCAGAATCACTATTCTCCATGGTGACTACACTTTTCGACTGCGACCTAGTTACTATGGTCATTACGCAAAAAAAAAAAAATTATGCAACGATCTTCCAGCCTTGGACAATATAGCAATTAATTACATAAAAAAACAAAAGATCCTCACCAATCCAGAAAGAAATTGCAAACAAAAAAAAATTTACTTCTTAGCGCTATCACAATACATTCCATAAAAAAAATCTTAACAGCAAATCCTAAAAGCAAAATCCTGGCAGGGTCGAAATTATGAGAGGCACCCGCATGCCTTGCTCATTTTCTTTCTTATTTAACGGCTTTTATCAACACGTGGCCATCGCACAGAATATGAATGGCGCACACATTATAAATTCTGGATATCATGACAACATACAATACGAAGGAAAAGTCCACCAATCTTTTTCTTTTCACTATCTTATTTATTCCGATAAATTCTATAACCTAAACACACAAATTCTATAACCTACAACAATAGCACATGAGAAATTCCGCCCAGTGGGCATGGCTTTACATTGGTGATTCTCTATCTTATGGTCTCGTAATTATTTAATGCTACAGTGCACTTTCTGGGTAGGATGGTGAATCTTTTGCAATATCTCACACTTCGACTCTCACAACCAACATCACGAAACTTTCCTCCAGACCAAGCGGTACAAAAGTAACATGCATAACACACTACGTCTGAAACTACGTTGCTACTCACCCATGCAAACCACACATACTTAAATTACATGACATACACCACACTGCAGCATGGAAAACAACACAAGGAATAGTCACAACATTATAATCACATCACTTTCAGCTTTCCCACTTCAATTAGTATTTATCCCAGTTTCACACGACACTGCCCCACTTCGTAATTTTTCTTTCCTACTATGAACTCTGGAGGATATATGCACATCTTCCTGTGGAATGCAAGCCAAGTGGCGTTGCTGGATAGATGGCTGACTCATCTTGCTTCTCTCTCAGAGTATTATAGTTTGAATCAAGCGTCACACGGAAACATAACACGCAAAGTAATATTAAGAACATATTCATCACACATGTGAGTCCTCAACTGATACCATGGACGAGTACTTCTCTTTATCCTTTGTCTCATACACAGATTGAGACTCACACAGTACTCACCACATGGAAGTACTCGTCTTTAATATCAAGTCCTGCACATGCCATTTCTGAAATATTTCCAACTTATAGTACACACGCTAGTAATTCAGCTTGACTTAAGCACTCGGAAGTATTTCAACTTATTGCTACATGTGGTTTCGTTGTGACCGTTGGTCACTTCCGAAGATTACTGCGATCCCCTTAATGTTACCTGCCTGACATTTAATTCTCCCCACAAAAGTTCCTGAACTAGAGAAATTATTATTCCAAACTACTCTTAAGTATTTCACATCATACTATGTCTCCACTCTTTTGTCTTTACGGAGCACACCTAAGACAGGTCTCACCAACACTAGATCCAGCGGCAGAGTGCTGAAACATGGCCGTTCTTCAGGTCCTCTCGCACCTCTGCCGAAGTGTGGGAGCACCTTGCTACCGTATTGGTCAGCCACATTTCAGGCGCTCAAAGCTCAGGTAAATTTCATCTCTATGGTCCCACCAAAGGTGACCTAAGTACTGTCTCAAAGATGATCATATATTCACATTCACTATCTGCGGTTAGCAGACGACCATACATTCATTTATTTCACAGATCTCACCAAACTGGATGTAGGGATTTATTTTGTGGGAGTGCACATGTGATCAATTAAATAAATAAATTGTCATTCTTTCCCACACTGTTATCCGGATTCGCTGTATTAATTGAAATTGAGTTATTATTAGAAGAAATAAGTTGTTCTGACAAGAATAGCGAAGAATGTTGTACCTATTTTCAATGTCGGGCGGTACTGTACCGTTTCAAAATCTACTGTGGTGTTTCTGACTCTGCCTGGGAGGAGATTGAGCAGTGGAACATGCTACTTTTACACAAAATCAAGAACAATCTGTCACACTACTACACTTTAAAAGACAGTTTATATGTAATTCATGTCACACAGTCTCATACAGAACCTACATCTGCTTTCTTTTATATACTGTATGTGATAAGATACTGTCAGCCCCTTCTTCTGTATGAAAGGATGAATGAGCAAATGTATTTCTAGTTGCATGCTTGATGGTAGCAGACAAGCCTGTCTGCTAGAGAACAGTAGGAACAACGTCGGAACAGGTAGCTACGCTTTCTAAAAGCAAAGAGGTTTCTATTCTTAGTATGGTCTTGTCCGTCCCTTGTCATGTTGGTATAGGAAGCTGCCTCTCTGGTCACTTCTGTTTGTACCTGTGAAGCACCCTCAGTAGGGGCCCACGCCAGTCTGTGCACAGCGAGCGTCTGAAGTGGTAAGATCTCTGGTTAAGCACATCTCTGCTAAGTCCATAGGACAATGGATTCTTAAGTTCAGCCTAACTGAAAATTTAATGACCTTTGTTTCAGGTTTAGATCTACAATATATTATGTTATCTTAAACTGCAACACAGTGTAATTCGAGTGTGAAGTTTAGAGTATCTTCCAGTAGTTTGCTTTATCACTACTTTGTGAGCAAAGTGGAACCATGTGTTGATGATCCATAACTCTAACTAAGATCATCCGTCTTAAATGCGAATGTGTGTGAGATTATAACGTCTCGTCTTGACAATATTTTTCAATATAGCAACTTTTCTTTATGTTCAACCCACATGGTGTGTACTTTGTGAGACCAGTAGCACGTGCTTATATAATTGTTTGACCCATCAGGTTAATAGTTTGACGATAATAACCAGTTTGAGGTTTTTCTTTTGTAAATTGCTTTTCGGTGTAATTTATTTTAACTATCAAAACTATTGTGGAGTTACACTCTTTGTGTAAACCAAGTTGACCACGTGAAGCATGTGGTGTTATCATCAAAGTAGCCCTCAGCTATTCTTTCCGAGAAGATTTCACAGACAATTAGTATGAATTTAGTAGACCAGTGTGTGGTAATTTCATGACGGACAGGATTGCGCTACGACTTTGGGTGAAAATTGAATCGGTTGGTTGTGGTTAATTTCCTCTTGCATATGTTTCAACGTTCTTTGAGTGTTAGTTTATGAATGCAGTGCTGTATGCAGTCTCCCAATCTTGGCTTCATATTTGATGTGTTCCGTAAGATTACAAACTCACATTTTCACAATCCTAAATAAGGCACCAGTTTAGTTATGAATCAAGTTTAATATGCTGGAATTTTAACGGTACAATGATCAATGTTAAAATAAATGTCTAAATATAAACTGACTTATTTCTTTTTATTTAAATTCTATATATATATATATATATATATATATATATATATATATATATATATATATATATCACTGGTTGTCGTAAGATGACTATTAAAAGATTATAATTAATGTTAGTCTGGTTGGCAATTGGTAAACTAGACTGGATACGTGGTGAAAAGGTTGCTCAGTAATGCAAGGATAACTTCCCCAGACAGCTCAAAGCTTTTAACTCGCTTTTATTGTTTTGAAAATCAGCACCGCTTTCAGATCAAATTAATGCATGAACTTCACACTATCTATTCAAAAGTATCCGGTCACCTATTTGCGGACATTCTTATGGGATATGTCCACCCATTCCCCACATGACGGCTTGAACTCCGCGACAGACGCTTTCATTGGGGTGTCTGAATGTCTGTGGAGGAATGGCAGTAAACTTTTCACTCGAGGGAAGACTTGAACCTAGGACCTCTTGTTCCGTAGCTGCTCTCGCTAACCACGGGACCACGGCGCTCCTAGACTGTCAGTGTCCTTGATGTTGCGTATCTTCGCATGGACTACTCAGTTTGTATATTTTACTAATTTTTTTCATAGTTCCACACAACTTCTTCCTGTTTTCTCGATTGATCTGTGTTCAGTTTTTCAAGGCCTATCCACTGTGCCAACTTATAACTAAATCTGAGAGGGATGCGATGGGGAGGTTCCCTTGTGAGAACAATTAGCACATACACTATGTATGTATCCGGACACCTGGCTGAAAATGACTTACAAGTTCGTGGCACCCTTCATCGGTAATGCTGGAATTCAGTATGGTGTTGGCCCACCCTTAGCTTCCACTCTCACAGGCATACGTTCAGTCAGGCGCTGGAAGGTTTCTTGGGGAATGGCAGCCCATTCTTCACGGAGTACCGCACTGAAGAAGGTATCGATTTCTGCCGGTGAGGCCTGGCACCAAATCGGGGTTCCAAAACATTCCAAAAGTGTTCTGTAGGATTCAGGTCAGGACTCTGTGCAGTCCAGCCCATTACAGGGATTTTACTGTCGCGTAACCACTCCGCCACAGGCCGTGCATTATGAACAGGTGTTCGATCGTGTGGAAAGATGCAATCGCCATCCCCGAATAGCTCTTCAACAGTGGGAAGCATGAAGGAGCTTAAAACATCAATGTAGGGTTGTGCGGTGACAGTGCCACGGAAAACAACAAGGGATGCAAGCCTTCTCCATGAAAAACGCGAACACACCAAACACCACCGCCTCTGAATTTTACTCTTGGCACTACACACGCTGGCAGACGACGTTCATCGGGCATTCGCCATACCCACACCCTGCCATCGGATCACCACGTTGTGTTCCGTGCTTTGTCACTCCACAAAACGTCTTTATACTGTTCAATCGTCCAATGTTTACGCTCCTTACACAAAGCGAGGAGTCGTTTGGCATTTACCGGACTGATGTGTGGCTTATGAGCAGCCGCTCCACCATGAAATCCAAGTTGTCTCACGTCCCGCCTAACTGTCATAGTACTTGCAGTGGACCTTGCGCAGTTTGGAGTCCCTGTGTGATGGTCTGGATAGAGTCTGCATATTACACCTTACGACAGTCTTCAACTGTGAGCGGTCTCTGTCACTCAACAGACGAGGTCGGCCTGTACGATTTTGTGCTGTACGTGTCCATCCCGTTTCCAATTCACTATGACATCGGAAACTCTGGACTTAGGGATGTTTAGGAGTGTGAATATCTCGCGTACAGACACAAGTGCACCCAGTCACCTGACAACGTTCGAAGTCCATGGGTTCCGTAGAGCGCCCTAATCTGCTCTCTCACGATGTCTACTGACGACTAAGGGCGCTGATATGGAGGACCTGGCAGTAGGTGGCAACACAAAGCACCTAATATGAAAAACGTATGTTCTTGGGGGTGTCCGGATACTTTTGATCACATAGTGTATAATTTCTGGGAGTGTCCGTATACTTTTGATCATATAGTGTATCAACAGACGTAATGCATCAAGAGTAAGGCATTATTTTCTTAGGTCTCTCTGTGTTTTTGTATGTTTCTGTACCGTTCTTGACCTTCTGTCGCGTTTATTTTCTGTATACCTTCGTTTGTCTATCGTTTTTACTATAATTTCTCTCCTATTGCGTGATGATTTAAGATATTACTGCTACATGTTAGAGTGTTGTTTTGGCAATGAATTCCCTCGTTACTTCTTGGTTTTCAGCATTTCATTTATTTGCGTTATCTTCCTACTTTCATTTATATCTTGGTACAACATGGTTGCCTATGTTTCGTTACCATTTATTTAATTCATTTTCCATCTCTTCAGTAAGAGCTGGACTTAGTTTGCGAATCTTTTCTATTATACGTGCCGAAGGTTGTTTGTTGTCATCATATTCTGTTACAAAACTCTACGAAATGCTGTTTTCACGCATAAGTTGTTTCTTGTCCCAGTGTGTCCAAATCTTATAATTATTCCAGTGCTCCAGCTGGCTTGTTAAGAAGCGACGTAGTATCGTATTTTCTGGTTTAATGCTTATGTCTACGCCAGTGGAACCAATTATTTCAGAGATCCGTCTGTCTTACGTATTAACGGAAATATATTTCTTTAACTGCGCCGCGGAATTATATTTCTTTAACTGCTCTGAAACAAGAATTAATTAATTCAGCTAGACATTCGAATACATTCATTGTCTACTTGCTCCACAAATATTGTCTAACAATTGAACTGAGTAAATGGTGGAATCTGTTTCAAGAAAATTATTGTTTTAATAAATTCAGTTTTGACAAATTTTATTGCTTTAGAAAAGACCAGGCTAATTACAGATACTAAAATTATTTGTGCAGATAACATAGGTCAGGACCGTGCTTACTCATGGTCTGGCACCGTATCACTCCAACCAATCTGCCTTCTCTGTCTTGATGGCAGAGCGCTCTGCGACGACCCATGGGTAGGAGTTTATATATGTATTTATTTAGCCTGTGAAGACTGCCCATGGCCTTCTCTTTCACCTTGTTATGAATTCACTGGAATTTTTATAACAAGAAATATGGCTATATGTATTACATATCAAAAATGGTAAAAGTTACAGTTACCATGAGTGCCACACTAAGACTATTTGTGTTACTATTAGTAAAGTAACAGTAATAACAATAATGAATATCAATAACAAAGAATAAGAGAAGCCAGCTTTAGCAACAGATTGTAAAAGAGTAATTTTTAACTCGGTCAGGACGAATTTATTATGATGATTGAAATACGTACTTCAGCTTCTTCTTAAACATTGCATTGAGTCATAAGTAAACTATGGAATTGTGCAGGAGTTTGAGAGCGATTTTCATTTATGACATATAAAGCCATTACCTGGTTTGAGGCGAAGTAGTGAGGCGCTGGTAATGAGGACATGGTGTGGTAGTCATTTGTTAGCTCGCATCCAACCTAAATGGGCGTTGACTGACGGGTGAATGCTTCAAGATACGCAACAAGCAAGCGTTCACGGTCAGCTGAAATCGTTAAGAGCTTACCATTTGTTGGGCAGCAGTAAGTATGAAAATGACTAAGTTAAATGAATCTGCTCAATAGTGCGTAGTGCGTGAACTAAACGTTTAGCGTCGGAAGGATACGTTACAGAAGCGACAGCGAAACGTATTGGGTTCACATTCAAACATCTGAAAATAATAACTGTCTCAGTGTGTATTAATGTGAATTCCTGAAAGAAAAATGAAATCGCTATCGCCTACAGATTGGTGAGTATATCAGGCGTGGGTGCTCATGAACGTACCATCGTTCCATAAGCAGATTGACCGTAAAAAATCTTAATTTAATTTCCGTCTTAAATAGTGGTAGCAAAACTTAATTGGACATCGTGCTGGTTCTATTCGGAATACAGTGCTCAAATGGCATGATGCGATCCACGTTTGGTCTGATTGCTTTCGAAAAATGTGCGTTACCCTTCCTGACACACCGTCTCAAAACAGAAAATACACAGCACAACATCTTCATCTACATCTGTGTTATTTACTATTCACAATAAAGTGCCTGGAAGAGGGTTCAATGAACCACCTTCAAGCAGTCTCTCTACCGTTCCACTCTCGAACGGCACGCGGGAAAAACGAGCACTTAAATTTTTCTGTGAGAGCCCTGGTTTCTCTTATTTTATCGTGATGATCATTTCTCCCTATATAGGTGGGTGCCAACAGAATGTATTTGCAATCGGAGGAGAAAACTGGTGATTGAAATTTCATGAGAAGTTCCCGTCGCAACGAAAAACGCCTTTGTTTGAATGATTGCCACTCCAATTCACGTATCATGTCTGTGACACTATCTCCCCTATTTCACGATAATACAAAACGAGTTGCACTTGTTTGTACTTTTTCGATGTCATCCGTCAGTCCCACCTGATGCGGATCCCACACCGCACAGCAATACTCCAGAATAGGGCGGACAAGCGTGGTGTAAGCAGTCTCTTTAGTAGACCAGTTGCACCTTCTAAGTGTTCTGCCAATGAATCGCAGGCTTTGGTTTGCTCTACCGACAATATTATCTATGTGATCGTTCTAATTTAGGTTATTTGTAATTGTAATCCCTAAGTATTTATTTGAATTTATATTTTTCAGATTTGTGTGACTTATCGCGTAATCGAAATTTAGCTGATTTCTTTTAGTACTCATGTGAATAACTTCACACTTTTCCTTATTCAGGTTTAAATGGCTCAAATGGCTCTGAGCACTATGGGACTTAACTTCTGAGGTCATCAGTCCCCTAGAATTTAAAACTGCTTAAACCTAACTAACCTAAGGACAGCACACACATCCATGCCCGAGGCAGGATTCGAACCTGCGACCGTAGCGATCGCGCGGTTCCAGACTGTAGCGCCTAGAACCGCTCAGCCACACCGGCCGGCTCCTTATTCAGGTTCAATTGCCACTTTTCGTACCATACAGATATCTTATATAAATCATTTTGCAAGTCGTTTTGATCATCTGATGACTTTACAAGACGATAAATGGCAGCATCATCTACGAATAATCTATGACGGCTACTCAGATTGTCTCCTATGTTGTTAATATAGATCAGGAACAGAAGAGGGCCTGCAACACTTCCTCGGAGAACGCCGGATATTACTTCTATTTTACTCGATGACTTTCCGTCTATTACTACGAACTGTGACCTATCTCACAGGAAATCTCCAATCCAGTCGCGCAACTGAGGCGATACTCCCTAGGCACGCAGTTTGATTAGAAGACGATAGCGAGCAACGGTGTCGAAAGCCTTCTGGACATCTAAAAATATGGAATCAATTTGACATCCCCTGTCGATAGGACTTATTACTTCATGAGTATAAAGAGCTAAGTCGTGTTTCACAAGAACGATATTTTCTGAAACCGTGCTGGCAATGTGTCAATAAATCGTTTTCTTCGAGGTACTTCAAAATGTTCGAATACAGTATATCTTCCAAAAACCCTACTGCAAATCGACGTTAGTGGTATAGGCCTGTTATTCAGCGGATTACTCCCACTTCCCTTTTGGGTATTGGTGTGACTTGAGCAATTTTCCAGTCTTTAGGTACGGATATTTTTGTGAGCGAGTGGTTGTATATAATTGTTAAACATGAAGCTATTTTATCAGCATACGCTGAGAGGAACCTGACTGGTATACAATCTGGACCGGAGGCCTTGCCTTTATTAAGTGAATTAAGCTGCTTCGTTACACCCAGGACATCTACTTCTATGTTTCTCATCTTGGCAGTTGTTCTTGATTGGAATTCAGGAATATTTACTACGTCTTCTGTGGTGAAGGAGTTTCGGAAAACCGTGTTTAATAACTCTGCTTTAGTGGCACTGTCATCAGTGACTTCACCGTTGTTATCGCGCAGTGAAGGTATTGATTGCGTGTTGCCACTGGTGTGTTTTATGTATGGCCTCTCTTTAGATTTTCTGCCGGATATCGAGACAACATTTCGTTGTGGAAATTATTAAAAGCATCCCACATTGAAGTACGAGCCATGTTTCGAACTTCTGTACAACTTTACCAATCTTGGGGATTTTGCGTTCTTTTAAATTTGGGATGCATTTTTCGTTGGTTCTGCAACATCGATCTGACCAGTTTTGTGTACCATGGGGGATCAGTACCATAACTTATTAATTTATGTGGCATATAGCTCTCAATTGCTGTCGATACTATCTCTTTGAAAACATTCCACAACTTTTCTACACTTACATGATCAGATCGGAAGGAGTGAAGACTGTTACTTAAAAAGACGTTAAGAGAATTTTTATCAGCTTTTTTAAATGTAATTTGCGTTTCTTTTTGATGGTTGAAGGTGTTACGGTATTCAGTCTAGCAGCAACTGATGTAAGGGATCTCTAGGTGACTATATTAACGGTAGACACCTTCGATAACTATCTCAAGTTATTAGTCAGAGCAACGTAAAGTACAGTATTTGCCAGTTACTCATATCTACTTTTGATACCAGACAAACGAATGTGATTAACGGGAAGGAGTTTCTTCTCTCAACAAACGTCTACTGCTTAACAACAGTTTTCTCATATGTCGATAACTTTATCTAAATTTTATTCACTTACGTAAATAGTCCTCGCCTTTTTACTCTTATTGAAATCTCTGTTCTTTGCATATCTTACTCATGGACGAAAGTACGTATTACTATGACAGTATGGATGAAAACAGGTCGTATTATTTTATTTCTTATACTTGACACTGTCCATGGTATATTGAACTATACCGTGGTAGTCAAGTTTCGGCAATATCAGCTGCTGGACGACGGTGGTATTTACCGCCCGCCCTCCCCCTGTTCCCCGCTGGATGTACAGGTACTGAGTCTTCGTATTCCAGCATATTTACAAAATTTCTCACTTTCACCTCTTTTCCTACTTCTTGACAATGTCTTATCTTCCGAGATTTATGCCATTCGAGATACCTATAAAAGGAGCGGCGGTAATTAGGTGGCGGCGCGTCAGAAGGGCTCGGGAGAGACTGCCAGCGGTTCTTGAACCCGGGCCCCCGGCGGGCAGAGCGGCGCGGTGTCTCCGCGAGGTTGGTGCGCGCGCGCCGTGCCGTCAGATATCTATCATAACCTGTTCGCTGGCCTTGCGCCCGCAACGCCACACCACGGCGTTGCCCCCACCAACTTTCTTAATTTCCTTCAGTTTCGTATAGTCGGCTATTGCGGCCGTTAATCGCCTATTTTCTCTTCGCACTAATGCATATAGAATAAAGATGCTGGAATGTCGCTCTAAACGAGCCAGAAACTGCAGTTAATTAGACGGAGCTCGCTTCAATGTCTTTCCACGTGTAACTCTTATCGGAATTATCACAAAGCCTTTCTCACAATTTGAGTTTTGAGTCAGAGACACAATCATCGAGTTTGATATAGTAATTTGCTTCAGAGAACAATCGTCAGGCTGAATACGGCCTTCATCTTATACTTTATTGCAAGACTGAGAGTATGGTTTATTTATTCATTTCGTACGCTGCACTGTGATTAACAGTAACGACTTGCTGTCACAAAATAAGGATAAGAGTATGTTAGGAATTCGTCTAAAGAATGCTGCAGCAATGATCTATACGATTATTTATGCCCTAATAAATTTCTGATTCTTACCTGCAGCAGAGGCAGAACACTTGCATTTCAGGGTCATACTTTTCCCGTTGGGCCACGCTAGTTGGACTCACGAGCCGACTTAAAAAATAATCAACTTCAAGCTCACTATTTTCCTCGAGGTACATAATTAGCCAAAAGTGAAAGAACTTCATTTTGAATTGCGGGCTTCAGGTTGCAGTAAAACCAAATTGTTCCTCCGATGGAGGCAGTCCGCCAAAGCGTCTGTAAGTTTTGCCTAAAACAAATCATAGTTTCGAGTGGGATCACTTAGCAGTGTCGAATAGCTCAATCGGAAAACATTAGTCACGAATGGTATGTACCGGGGTTCGAATGTTCATTTCCTACTTGGCACAAATGTTCAACATGGCGTATTCTCTCACAAAACAACGTTAACGTAGTCCCCCTCGGTAGCTACCTTGTCGGCGCGGTGGATTGGGGCCCGGATTCGATTCCCGGCAGGGTCGGAGATTTTCTCCGCTCGCGCATCGCGTGTTGTTCTATACTTACTTTCCTGTCGTGAGAACTGACTTTCCACTGTTGAGGTGACTGAATGGGCGCGCCTCGAAGGCCAAAAAGTCCATTAAGTGTCTATTAAGTTACAGTGTTATGTATACATAACTACCTACATAATGAGTATATGTGGCTTAGAATGAATATTCACGGACAATCCAGGATCTAGTATGCAGGGATTGGTCCACAATTAGTGTGCTAAAGAATCAGTACTGTAGATGCAATAACTGATGTCGTTCTGCTGTTTATTCTGACGAAAATAGCACAAATGTTGTTGAGTATTTTGTATAGATGGATGCATTTCAATTCACCACTCTACAGTTAATACAGCTCATATAGCCGAGGTCGGTAAAGCGAGTAATGGTGCTCGTCCTATGCCTCGCTGTCTTAACCTGGTGGTGTAAAATTTCGCATAATCTGTGTTTAGCCTGCAACGCCCGCAGCCCACGACCAGACTGTGTGCCAGTTCCAAGTGCTAACTCCCATACTTGTTTGTTGAGTGAACCTAAGGCTTAGAGCAGGTGACGCTGTTGACACGTACGACAACCCCCGTTGTGGTATTCTAGGGCGGGCTGCGTATCGGTACGCTCTGCATGCCTTTGATTCCCATTTTCACCCATAAAACTCTATAATACAGTCCGCAACAATAGATTATCACACATTCGACACAGATCGACAGTTGACGTAGTACTAATTGAAAAGAAGTGGGACTGTAACTCGTTATTTCAGGTACCGTACCGAAATGAAACACAGCACAAATTCCCAATAAAGACAGTCCTATAGCTTATACAAGTGAGTTTCACAGAACTCTTAATGTTGTTGTAAATTCTCTCTATATATATATACTATTTTAGCTGTTGTTCCACGTCCCTGTCAACCTTAAAACGACATAGCAGTGGCTAGAAAATTAAACTTATCTCTGAAAGAACTAATCCCTTTATTACAGGTTGCAAATATTCCTCATGCGACGCACAGTGGCAGCTGAACATTTATGATGAAACGTTGAATCAATCAATGGCTGTTTTTCTGTTTGGATTTTTCGTTGGAGATTATATAAAATTACGACCCTGAACGGCAGCACAGAGAAGACAGATTAAAAAAATTAAAGATTTACTCTTATTTTTCTTACGCCCAGTCATGTAATATATACATTTACCGCTACGCATTCGTCAATTTGGCTGTAACGTTGTATTTCACAGAAAATTTGTCCAAATTAGCAATTACTTAGTGACTAATGTGAGACGTACAGTCGTGGACAAAACGAGCGAGACCCCTCGCCTTTTCGTTATGCTGATCCGCACGGCTTTAAAGTCTGCTACACAGCATAACAGGCAAGGCGACGAAGTACTACCAACATACTATGCACAGGCGTGAAATTGAAAAACTATCTGAACTTTTTTAGACTGTTTTCAATCATTTGTAAGACTATATTAATGCTGATTAGTGTGTTAAATACAACATGTAAATATAAGACAGAACTGAAAGAAGAAACGCTAATTGGTATGAATTATACCAATAAAACTGAATTTCACCTTATCGAGATAACATAACTGATTTAGTAAGACAAAGAACCCCAGATCGTTACGAATTACCAAGATATTATCCGCATTCGGCCGCGAAACGGTCTGTGTCAACGTTCAGACCAGTCATACTGGATTACCGTTGCTGATCTACCATGGAAGTGTGCAAATTTAGCAATGCGTGAAGATTTATAACGAAATTCAGTTAAAAATCATTCAGTGCCACACTTAAGTCAATTCCATTATTGACAGAAGCGGAAAAAGTAGGCAGTAACATGTATGAAATTCTACAAGAGTGTCATATTTACATCCACAGGGCGCCAGTACAGAATAAAGTTAGCGATAAAACGTATTGGGGGCGCGAGAATTTCTTAAAATTGCTTTACTGATATTCTACGTGCCTCCATCGAGATTAGAACCGGAAACAAACCAGACCCTCCTTTCACTACGCTAGCAGACAACCCAGGCAAACAGCCCTCTATTATTAACCCAGACATGAATAAGCCGGCAATTTCGCAATGAAAATGGCAAAATGATCTGCAGTTTCTGTTGCATAGAGCTTTCTGGACTCAAAAACATGAATTTTCTTCCTTTATGTCGCCGCTTATGTGACAATCATTCGGGATGTTTATCGAAGTGTTTCTTAAGCTAGCAATGGGAATGTTCGCACTTCTAAAACGCGGTGGCATTAACACTGGGATGTGAATTACCACGTGTATAGGCAAATGGATTGTATTTGCATTCCTGTAAACGTGATTTGGATCGAAAGCATAGCTACGATTAATATGCTGATGTATCGACTACAACTAGCACATTTCGAATAAAGAGTAGGGGGTGTTATTTATGCGGCCCTCGTCTTCAGTAGCTGTCGTAGCTGTTGTCGTTGTTAGGGTTTCGTCACCTAAACTGATAAAAACGGAACCTTACTAGTCCCACTTTCTTGACCGTCTATCGGTCTACCCAACCCTTAAAACCCGTTTCCCTCCAGAACGCGTAGACATAATAAGCGGAAATGTATCGCACTTCTTGCGGTACCCGGTCCTTTGGTGGTGTATAAAAGTGAGCTTCTCTGTCAACGCAATCTAAAGGTACGGCCGTTTACGTAAAGAAAATTTACGTGAAAGGTCAGAAAATGGCTCCAAGAACTATGTGACCAAACTGCTTATGTCATCAGCCCCTAGACCTAGAACTACTTAAACCAACCTAAACTAACACACATCGATGCACGGGGAAGGATTCGAACGGACGGCGCAAGCAGCCGTGTGATCCCCGGTATGACGCCGTTGAAAGCACGGCTAACCCGCGCCGGCAAGCTGTTAATATCATCTGATGTTGCTATCAAGTTATTTACATCTGGTGAATGATTTTTTGCGCAGTTCATTTAAGATACAATAACTAAAATATATTTGATGTTACTGAAGACGAAGGACGCCTAATTCATTTCCCTCTCTGTATTGATGATGTTACATTCGCAATCTGAGCATACGTATTATCCATAACCACACTTTAGCGCCACACTGGCGTACAGTTTTAGACATAAAAACTGACCGACGGCCGGCCGCCACAGAGACTACATCCGAGTCGTTCACTTAAAGTGGCCAATAAAACTGACCGCCCCAGCCATCTGCACAATCTGGCAACAATGTTAGATGCGGAAGTGTTAGGAGGAAGTGTTGTCTACTTCCGAGATGTTCTCGGAATGTGTGAGCCTGTAGTCTAGAGGTAATCTTCGTGCATTCTAAAGTTATGGTCGCCTGTTCGCGTACAACTTTTTTTTTTTTTTTAACTACATTTCGGTCTAAAGTTATGAGTCTGATTGAGCATCGAAGATAATTCGGTTAACATTCTACCCACCAGCAATAACAAGTATTCCAGAAACAACTCCGCAGGACAGCTCGTGGCTGCGTCGCGATCATAACAGCTAACGTTCAAGCGTTTCCTCGCGCTGCAGCGGCTACCGGCCACCGGCCAGACGCCACCCGCCGCCTGAAATCCGGCGCCGCCCATGTGAACGCGGCACCACGCTGTCAGTGTATGTATCAACTGTCATTTTCGAATTTGAAATTGTAGTTATCATCTTGCAGTTAAGCATTGGATTTTGCATACTTGAAAATCATGAACTACAGTTAAACATTGTAAAATTGGGTCGCAAGTGGAAAAAGGTGTAACATCTGCAACACAACGTTTACTTTTGGTGTAACTGAGGGTTGAATGCGTAGGAGGCAGCTAGAAAGATTGGAATTGTGTTTGCAGCAAGTGCTTTTGGGAAAAATACGCCATAAAAAGATATTCGTGTTTCATCAAAGATCGTTCTGACATGAATGATTTTCCACATGAAGGAAGTCTCGCCTGCTGATATATGTGATAGATTACTATTTTACCATCATGCGACATTTGCATCCAACAGGCAAAGTTCAGAAGTCTGGTTTAGGAGTACTGCATGCTCTGCTTCTAAACAACAAAAATCAACGGAGTGACTATTATTGAATGTCATCAGTTCACTCATCGAGCATTCCTATGCAGAACTGTTACTGGTGACGCGTTATGATGCCTTTATCGTTAACTTCCTAAGAAGAAATGAAAGGCTGAGCCCCACCAAAAGTCGTAAACTCGAGGAAAGATTAGGGTGAACATAATATTTTATATCTGATAAATCCAAAAGTGTGTTTTGGGCTACGAATTCTGCCCCCAGGGTGTGTGCAACACAGCTGAAATTTGTTTCCAACAACTGAGACACCTTTCGGTCGCAGTGTAAGAAAATCGAGCAACAAAACTACATCACCTGTGCTACTGCATGGTAACGCACTATGTTGCTTTGAGAAACAAAACTATCCAGGAGATTGATAGGAAAGTCGTCTCTCAGGCACTTGTACTAATAGGGAAGTCCTCTCTCACTCAAGCACTTGTCCCTCTCGTCATATATTTGTAAAATTTTACCTTTCCCGCTCTTGTTTGATCAACCGTCAAGGCAATTCATTTCTAGACGAAAATACTCTTAAAACTACTCTGGTTTAATGACATCGTTAGAACCAGTAGGTTTCTACAGGCGTAGAATTTGTAAACAGCTTTAGCATTGTCAGATCGTTTTAGATATCGTGAAAGAAAATTCTGCTGATGATTAATTTCTCTTTGATAATTACTGTTGCGTTTAGTAAACTAATGGAAAATGCAGTTAAAATATTCACTGTACTAATACAAATTAAATTCAGCTTACTACAGAATCATCACGACGGCAGTCCATCTTAATAAAACATTAAGTGTCTGTGAGACGATTGAGCCTATTTAAACACGAATTAGTAGTATATTACCGACTTTTGATTTCGAAAAGATCTGTATTTATTTCATTTCCTGTACCATTCGTAAGTATTATGAAAATGTGACATTTCATAGATAAAATCATGTATTCACAACAACAAAAAATATGCCGGCAGAAAACAAAAGTGGCATTATGAATTTGGCAGTTACGTAAGGTTTTCGCTCTGACACTAAGGGTTACTGGAAGTAGCAAGACGAATTTTGCTCGAGCGTTGTCTTACGATACCCTTATTGAGTTTTTATCTGCCTGCTTGTAGCTGTGCTACAAAAGAATTAAAAATGTGGCTTTCAGCGAGTCTCGAAAGGCGAACGAAAGCAGCTTGCACCTGGTAGCTAAGCATGTTACCTGGGAACTGGTTTTTTCCTAAAGTGGGAAGACATCCTTTTGTGGTTGAATTGTTGGCAAATGTCAGTCAGACGCGTGCCTTTGGTCTAAGCGTTTCGGTGTGTTGAATTTGTACCAATGATTTTTCTACAGGCTTTTTCTGTCCCAACTGGAGAGTTGAAGTCTCCCATTAGTATTTTCACGTCATCTTGGTGAATTTTGCTCATAGTATTTTCGAGTGTGTTCCAGAATTTTTCGACATTTTCGGTGTTTTTCTTATTTTCGATGTTGGTGGGGACACGTGCATTGATGAGTGTATATTTTTTACTGGGGCTCTGAATGAGCATAGTCATAAGTCGCTTGTTGAAGGGCCGGCCGCAGTGGCCGAGCGGTTCTAGGCGCTTCAGCCATAACCTCGTGACTGCTACGGTCGCAGGTTCGAATCCAGCCACGGGCATGCATGTGTGTGATGTCCTTACGTTAATTAGGTTTAAGTAGTTCTAAGTTCTAGGGGACTGATGACCTCCGCTGTTAAGTCCCGTAGTGCTCAGAACCATTTGAACCTTTTGATTGTTGATGGGTGTGATTTCTTTGACAGAGTTGATGATAGATCTGTGTTCGAGAAATGCAATGCCGAAGATTGGTACGCCTTTCGCTACCTTTTGTTGTATTTTACCCTTGAAGATGCAATGGTTTCCCTAATGCAAGATTTCATTGTCAGTTAGCCGTGGTTCTTGAAGAGCAAGGATGAGAATTTTTTGCCGGTCGATTTCTTCTTTGGTTACTATAAGAACACGCAGGAAGTGATATCCGCTCACTGCAGTCAGAGCCAAGGTGATTTCTTTCGGTTTATGGCGAAGCGTCTGCTGCAGTGTCCACGCTCAGCCAACATAAACAAATCACGGTGGCATTGGGCACTGCTGATCGCTGCGCTTGTCGCGAGCCTCGACAACAAGAGCGCACTGTCTCTGCTAACGATACTATGGAGTTAATACATCTTACTTAACGTAATATGCAGGACGTGGGTTGGGTGAAAATTCAGTTTGTAACTTCCCATAGCATTAAAATACTTTACAGTCATATTTGATGCAATATTTATTGTTGGTTGTCTCTCTAATGTTAATAGTATTGATTCAGATTGTGCATGAACACGAAAACACACACACACACACACAAACACACACACACACACACACACACACACACACACACAGTCATTGATTCCAGTGAGGGTGACATGCACCAGTCAGTTCCTCAGTTGGCGTCGAGTGTATGAATTTTTTCTATTACCTTGCATTGCAAGAATTGTAAGGAGGAGCCTGAATGTAAATGGACTTGTATGGGAAAGAGCTGAGACAAAGCAAAGCTTGATCGATTGTCAGATAATTGTCCACATGGGTTTTGTGGACGAGTATACTTCTAGCAGCCGCGCGGGATTAGCCGAGCGGTCTAGGGCGCTGCAGTCATGGTCTGCGTGGCTGATCCCGGCGGAGGTTCGAGTCCTCCCTCGGGCATGAGTGTGTATGTTTGTCCTTAGGATAATTTAGGTAAAGTAGCGTGTAAGCTTAGGTAATGATGACCTTAGCAGTTCAGTCCCATAAGATTTTACACACATTTGAACATTTTTTTTATACTTTTAGTAACCAACCCACCCACGATCATTACGTAAGATTTCTCGAATGCTTAGGGGAATTGATTTCATTAAGTCGTCGACAGTGTAGCGTGATGGTTTACTTCCCAACATATGTTTTCTATATATGTCCAAAGGTCGCTTGCTTTTGTAGGTCCACGTGGCAATGGCCTTGTTACCTCTGCCCACACATTCTCTATCTGATTGATGTTTGGTGATCGTGGAACAAACGGCAACAGCTGTATCCTCTCTTTGCCCTGAAACCAATCTCGCAATGCTCTGCTATGATGGATGGTGCTCTGCTCCTGTAAATAAACTGTTACCTCGTTAGTTCATGTATTTATATTTAAATAACGTATTTGTAATAAGCACATTGGATTATTATTTTCCACAGTGTTTAAGAATTCATGCCCTGTCGTAGATAAGTGATCTATATTCAACAGTCCGAATAAGAATGTGGTTTACCCAGCCTATCATATGATGAGAGTCGTAGTCGGATATCCACATTAAGACTGCCTGGCTGAATCCGATTAGAACGATCTGGTATCGAAATGGAATTACAGAAATCGGATAATTTGAACTTCTGTATTGCAACAAGGCTGCGCACATAAATTCCTTTGATGGAGTAACAGGTAGCAACTGTCTAAGAAAAAGTGAGAAATATGTCTACTAGCAGCAATGTAACGTAATTATAACCCACATTTATGTGATGGAAATACTGAATCGAACAATACACATCTATTTCAGTGGTGGGAAGGTACACCATATCGGATTTGCTGATGACATAATGACAATAATAATAATAATAATAATAATAATCGCGCGTGGCGGATAGGGGAAATCCTCCCCCATATGGGTGGTACCGAGGAAATCAAATACTAGGGGTGAACCAAATACTAACACAATCCTGAACGGCTACTCAATCCATTGAACCAAAATCCAGACACGTCTGAGTGAAAATCGCCGCTACTCTGATCATCGTCTGTTAGCTCAATGAGCTTGGCTGAAAATATTTGCTTTCAAAGGCTTCAACACACTCTGGTCCTGTCCGGTCCTGGTATCACCCAAGCCAAACCAATGAAACACAAGCAAACATGAACTATGCAAGCAAAGTCAACTTTACCCCAGGTGGTACACAACCCGGCTGTCGACAGGCTGCAGTTGGATTTTCGGATTCTGGGGAGTCCAGGTTAGCACGGCAGAGAATATCGAAGATCTCTGGTAAATTTCCCTACGCGCAAAAAACATGCATTTAAAAGTAAACATCGATACATTCATCCAAACACGAAAACTAAATAATCTCACAAAAGAAATCGACCGGCAAGATCCACGGCTAACTGACAATGAAATCTTGCATTAGGGAAACCATTGCATCTTCAAGGGTAAAATACAGCAAAAGGTAGCGAAAGGCGTACCAATCTTCGGCATTGCATTTCTCGAACACAGATCTATCATCAACTCTGTCAAAGAAATCACACCCATCAACAATCAAAAGGTTCAAATGGCTCTGAGCACTACGGGACTTAACAGCGGAGGTCATCAGTCCCCTAGAACTTAGAACTACTTAAACCTAACTAACGTAAGGACATCACACACATGCATGCCCGAGGCTGGATTCGAACCTGCGACCGTAGCAGTCACGAGGTTACGGCTGAAGCGCCTAGAACCGCTCGGCCACTGCGGCCGGCCCATCAACAAGCGACTTATGACTATGCTCATTCAGAGCCCCAGTAAAAAATATACACTCATCAATGCACGTGTCCCCACCAACATCGAAAATAAGAAAAACACCGAAAATGTCGAAAAATTCTGGAACACACTCGAAAATACTATGAGCAAAATTCAACAAGATGACGTGAAAATACTAATGGGAGACTTCAACTCTCCAGTTGGGACAGAAAAAGCCTGTAGAAAAATCATTGGTACAAATTCAACACACCGAAACGCTTAGACCAAAGGCACGCGTCTGACTGACATTTGCCAACAATTCAACCACAAAAGGATGTCTTCCCACTTTAGGAAAAAACCAGTTCCCAGGTAACATGCTTAGCTACCAGGTGCAAGCTGCTTTCGTTCGCCTTTCGAGACTCGCTGAAAGCCAGATTTTTAATTCTTTTGTAGCACAGCTACAAACAGGCAGATAAAAACTCAATAAGGGTATCGTAAGACAACGCTCGAGCAAAATTCGTCTTACTACTTCCAGTAACCCTTAGTGTCAGAGCGAAAACCTTACGTAACTGCCAAATTCATAATGCCACTTTTGTTTTCTGCCGGCATATTTTTTGTTGTTGTGAATACATGATTTTATCTATGAAATGTCACATTTTCATAATACTTACGAATGGTACAGGAAATGAAATAAATACAGATCTTTTCGAAATCAAAAGTCGGTAATATACTACTAATTCGTGTTTAAATAGGCTCAATCGTCTCACAGACACTTAATGTTTTATTAAGATGGACTGCCGTCGTGATGATTCTGTAGTAAGCTGAATTTAATTTGTATTAGTACAGTGAATATTTTAACTGAATTTTCCATTAGTTTACTAAACGCAACAGTAATTATCAAAGAGAAACTAATCATCAGAGAATTTTCTTTCACGATATCTAAAACGATCTGACAATGCTAAAGCTGTTTACAAATTCTACGCCTGTAGAAACCTACTGGTTCTAACGATGTCATTAAACCAGAGTAGTTTTAAGAGTATTTTCGTCTATAAATGAATTGCCTTGACGGTTGATCAAACAAGAGCGGGAAAGGTAAAATTTTACAAATATATGGCGAGAGGGACAAGTGCTTGAGTGAGAGAGGACTTCCCTATCAATACAAGTGCCTGAGAGACGACTTTCCTATCAATCTCCTGGATAGTTTTGTTTCTCAAAGCAACATAGTGCGTTACCATGCAGTAGCACAGGTGATGTAGTTTTGTTGCTCGATTTTCTTACACTGCGACCGAAAGGTGTCTCAGTTGTTGGAAACAAATTCCAGCTGTGTTGCACACACCCTGGGGCAGAATTCGTAGCCCAAAACACACTTTTGGAATTATCAGATATAAAATATTATGTTCACACTACTCTTTCCTTGAGTTTACGACTTTTGGTGGGGCTCAGCCCTTCATTTCTTCTTAGGAAGTTAACGATAAAGGCATCATAGCACGTCACCAGTAACAGTTCTGCATAGGAATGCTCGATGAGTGAACTGATGACATTCAATAATAGTCACTCCGTTGATTTTTGTTGTTTAGAAGCAGAGCATGCAGTACTCCTAAACCAGACTTCTGAACTTTGCCTGTTGGATGCAAATGTCGCATGATGGTAAAATAGTAATCTATCACATATATCAGCAGGCGAGACTTCCTTCATGTGGAAAATCATTCATGCCAGAACGATCTTTGTTGAAACACGAATATCTTTTTCTGGCGTATTTTTCCCAAAAGCACTTGCTCCAAACACAATTCCAATCTTTCTAGTTGCCTCCTATGCATTCACCCCTCTGTTATATCAAAAGTAAACGTTGTGTTGCAGATGTTACACCTTTCTCCATTTGCGACTCAATTTTACAATGCTTAACTGTAGTTCATGATTATCCAGTATGCAAAATCCAATGCTTAACTGCAAGATGATAACTATAATTTCAAATTCGAAAATGACAGTTGATACATACACTGACAGCGTGGTGCCGCGTTCACATGGGCGGCGCCGGATTTCAGGCGGCGGGTGGCGTCTGGCCGGTGGCCGGTAGCCGCTGCAGCGCGAGGAAACGCTTGAACGTAAGCTGTTATGATCGCGACGCAGCTGTCCTGCGGAGTTGTTTCTGGAATACTTGTTATTGCTGGTGGGTAGAATGTTAAGCGAATTATCTTCGGTGCTCAATCAGACTCATAACTTTAGACCGAAATGTGGTTAAAAAAAAAAAAAAAAGGAAACAGTTGGACGAGAACAGGCGACCATAAGTTTAGAATGCACTAAGATTACCACTTTCTTTTTTTTTGTCTCGTTTTTGTTCGTTGGATCTGCTCGGTGCGGACGTCGCAAGACACCCGTTTCAGTTCGTCGTTGATTCATTAACTCAGTTTTTTTTTATTACAGAGGGCATCTAACCCTCTGACCGAACACGCTGAGTTATCGTGCCGGCTACTAGACCACGGGCTCACACAATCCGAGAACATCTCAGAAGTAGACAACACTTCCTCCTAACACTTCCGCATCTAACAGTGTTGCCAGATTGTGCAGATGGCCGGGGCGGTCAGTTTTATTGGCCACGTTAAGTGAAGGACTCGGACTTAGTCCCTGTGGCGGTCAGTTTTTATGTCTAAGACCGTACACTTGAGATATTTCGTTTCCCATGAAATGGTGGCAGGCGATGCTGTGGCGTCTTCGAAGTGCGAGCTTCGTCAGTGCAACATATCTAAGCACAGCTGAGCGAACGTTTCCTTCCTGCTGCTAGTCTAATGGACAATGGCAATACTGTAGAATACTTTTGACAACTATGTGACCATTGATTTATCTTCGTGATTGGTTCATAATTATGTTAGTAAATTCACTCGATATTTTTATGTCCTTTGAATTACATTTGCTACATGATTCGCATTGACGACGGAGGAAATGTATGTTATTTGGTCCAGGGAGCACGTTCCAACAGAAATTGATGCTCACATTGACATTGATGTTCTGAATTAGTTGTCTTATCCATCACATGGATAACGAGGATGCTCCGTTTTGCTACAGTTGTCTCATAGCTAACAAGGGAACCTCCCCATCGCGCCCTCCTCAGATTTATTTATAAGTTGGCACAGTGGATAGGCCTTGAAAAACTGAACACAGATCAATCGAGAAAACAGGAAGAAGTTGTGTTGAACTATGAAAAAAATAAGCAAAATATACAAACTAAATAGTCCATGCACAAGATAATCAGCATCAAGGAGGGTGTGAGCGCGGGAGCGCCATGGTCGCCTGGTTAGCGTGAACAGCTGCCGGTCTAGAGGTCCTTGGTTCGAATCTTCCGTCGAGTGAGTCGTTTTAATTTTTTATTTGCAGACAATCATCACCACACGTACTGTTTATCAACAAATGTAGGAAATAATCATACAAATGTTCGACAATCGTTCGATCCCTTAAGGAACTTTCCGATGCCTTACAGTTCGGAAAATATTCATTGACATTGTTATTGAAGTCGCGAGCTATAGTTGCTGGATTCATATTGCCCACGGAATGCATCTCACGTATTTAATGCACTCTCGTCCAAAGTAGCGAACAGTCAACTGCCAGCCAGGGAGCCTCGTTAGCAGGAATACTCTCTCTTCCGTGCGCTGTAGTGGACTAACGTCATGTGTTTCGATGTTTGTTTAGGTGTAGCGTCATCATACCAAGGTGCAGTTACCTCGCATCGAACGGACGGACGGACAGCTAATAATTGTCTGAAAATAAAAAATTAAACTTTTCACTCGAGGTAAGACTTGAACTAAGGACCTCTCGTTCCGCAGCTGCTCACGCTAACCACGGGATTACGGCGCTCTTGAGCTCACTTTATCCTCGTTGTTGCCTATCTTACGCATGGACTACTCAGTTTTTATATTTTGCTTCTTTTTTTCATAGTTCCACACAACTTCTTCCTGTTTTCTCGATTGATCTGTGTTCGGATTTTCAAGGCCTATCCACTGTGCCAACTTATAACTAAATCTGAGGGGGGTGCGATGGGAATGTTCCCTTGTTAGTGGTATTGTGTGTTGGTGGCGTTGCCAGTTTACATACTGTGCGTGTAACACACAATAAATGCGTTGGATGCCTCCTGTGATCAGTTTACTTGAAAAACGTTTGTTGTCACCGTAATTTATGTAACTGGCTCTCCGACTTCCAATTTGACAATTTGTGGAAAAATTGTTTACCTTGCTAGTCCTAGTTTCAAACATTGTCTGACATAAAACGTAGGCATGAAGGAGTCAGTCAAAGCAATTATTCGCTATTATGGCATACTTTTGAATCCATTGGACACTTGAATTCTCTATATTGATTCTGAGAGTTTTGTTATTTCTCTTGTTATTTACTGTCTCAATGTCATCCGTGAGAATAAAATTAAAGGCAGTTGGATTAGGTTCCCGATCTATAAACTATGATTTAATATTCTGCGCTGCTAAATAAATTTTGAAGGTTATATTCTTTACGTAAAATAGAGTATCGGTTTCAGTCCTAGGATTGACGATAAACTTCAGAAATACAATTACAGAATAGTGTCATATCGAATATGGCTCCTCACCATCAACAATAGTTGATACCCATAGTTTCGTATTTGCTATTTTACCATCGTTACCCTTTAGAGACCAACCTAATCTTTCCACAATGCCATTTTTGACTTGCTTCTTAATATGTTCTATAACTACAGATATGTTGAAAATATTAACTGTGAAATACGCTATTCCACAAATTAAAAACTTCCAGTTATTCTTCATATCTTGAAACTTACTACCGTTGACTTTCACCGAAGAAAAGATACATAATAATAAAATGAAATCAAAGATTACAATGTCAAAGCATAGTGTGAATGGTTAAAATGAAATGAACTAAAAATCATCTTCTTGTCTAAAACACGTTACTCTTCCAGAGAACTTCGGCACCTCTCAAAATTTTTTACACCTCTGATGCTTAGCCACATGTGAACAAATAGTGGGTCTCATGATGCAGCACTGTTTAGCTGTCACAAAATAAAGCTTCAAAAATCAGTAAATAAAACTATTCTTCTACTGTTAGTCCGAATCGCATATACCAACCGCCCTCTGCTGCGACAACGACTCAAAGTCTATAGGGTATTTGATTTTTCTCTGCCTTTTCGGGCCTCCTTACCTCTCCTTCTAGCCCAACCTTTGTTCTCCAATTACGCCTTCATCGGCGAGCTTCTCCTCAATACTTTTTATTTGTGCTGAATTGTTTTGTACCCTTCTTGCATATACACGTGTGTCATGTATTTTTTAGAGACTGCATGAATATATAAGGTGAGTATTTCTTCTCTTATCAAATTAAATATTACATATCTTGCTGTGAATTAATTTGTTTGTCCACATTCCACTTACTGCGTTTCCTTGAAATTATATAAAATATACGTCTGAAAAAAAACTTGAAACAACTGTTGCAGATGATTGGTGAAGGGTTGAAAAAAAAAGAAACACCTCTGCTGATGCTGCTTAGTATCGCGTATAGCCTCCTTCGGCTTCCACAACAGCTCGAAGTCTGTTGGGCATTGAGCCCACAACTCTAGCCACATAACTAGGATATTCAAGTAACTCATTCCAAGCGTCATGAATCACATCAGAAAGCTGTCGGCGAGTCGACGGTGACTGTCCCTTTTCTCGTATTACTCTGACCATTTCTGCCCAAATATTGTCAATGGGATTCATGTCAGCTCCTTTAGGTGGCCATTCCATTGCAGTAATATTACTATGGTCGTCGAACCACCTCTTAAACACAGGTGCTTTATGAATAGGCGAGCGATCTTGTTGGAACACGATCTGATCATCAAAAAAATGGTTCAAATGGCTCTGAGCACTATGGGACTTAACATCTATGATCATCAGTCCCCTAGAACTTAGAACTACTTAAAGCTAACTAACCTAAGGACATCACACAACACCCAGTCATCATCTGATCATCGCCAAATCTTGCTGTCACAGAAGGCAACATCACCTTCTCCAGAATTGATATGTAATTGCGCTCATCGAATCTCCTTCCACTTCCCACAGGAGCCCACACCCTTCGGCCGATATCCATGCCCATACCGTTACCGACTCCCTGCCACTCCTTCGGCTACTGTAAATATATTTTCGATTATACCTAGCACCTTTAGGCCGGTAAACAAGTACTTTTCCGGTTGATGCCTTAGAGAAAACTTTTTCGTCCGTGAAAATCACTCGCCTCCAAAACTGGAGAGGTTTGTCGACATTTTCAGCAGCAAAAGAAAGGCGAGCTCCTCTGTGGGAAACAGTCAATGTCTCTTTCACAGCAGCGCTTCTTTCTCTCAGTCCACCTTCCCTTAGACGACGAGTGACGGTCTTACTGCTAACACTGAGACCAAAAGTCTGCTGAATTTGTCGTGCGTTGACAAATGGGTGGTTCTCACTGAAACGGCGTATCTACTGATTCTGAGCTGCTGTTGTTTTGCGGCGACGGCCATGAGGCCTCCCATTCAGGTTACTACTCTCTCCTTTCGTCTGATCCACCTGGCTACCGTCGACTTGTGAAGACCCATAGTTCTTGCTATATAGCCATTTGAAGATCCCTCTGCATGGAGTGCTATTATAGCGCCCTTGTCTGCCTGAGCCAGATGGGCCATTTAGCGTTGACTGAATGATTCTTCGCGGTTAATATCTGCTGCGGAAACAGCGCTAGCAGGAAACAGACTGCCTCCTCCACGACGGCAGCCACAACGCAGTGGCCAAGTATGTGTAACACGGAAATCGATGGCATAAACGAGAGATCGCAAGCCCCTACCCGTGTCATTACATAGTGGAGCAACTTAGAATCTGTAATTTTTCTTAGAAGGGACTGGTCCACTCTTGTCGTGCCTTATCCTGATAAATATTACATGAAATGAAATGTTTACGTTTTGCATATGCGGCAGGCCTAACGCAAGAAACATTTCTGAAATATCTAAGGCAACCTGAAGAACACTTCCTGAATTTTAGCTGTAGAAGATTGCCTTATAAGAAGGAAAACGTGTTTATCCCCGCTCGCCGTGTTTCCAAGTGGCGCAGTTTACTCTGAGGCATACATAATTCTCGCCGGGTGTAAGAAGCGACTCGACTAACGAGGGGAACTCGCCAGGTGTCATAGGCTGATTGTCCGGAAACTTTGCTCAGTGAAGGAGAGGACAAAATAAGCGAACATGTGTTTCGACTTATCTGCAGACACTCGACCGTTTCCGAGAAAACGACGGTCAAAGGTATCAACGCGCTGTTGCTATAGTGTAGATACCTTCTGCAGCCGAGAACGCAATTGAAGCGGTGGCTCAGTGGCTACCGTCGTTCCTGCTTAACTTTGATTCCCGTGTTCGAGACCATATTGGGTATTTTTATTATTACTTTTTCCTGCCTCTCTGTCAGAATTATCTACGAATGTTTTTTTCTAATTTATGTTGAAATAATGTTGTCATTATTCGCCAATTAACTTTATGTGTGATTAATGAATTAAAAAAATATTAAACGAATGAGACAAGCTGATCTAAAATCATCTAGTCTGCTTCATATATCGTTATATCCAAATGGTTTATAAATGTTAATCTACATTCAGATCCGATGATGGCATACGTTGAAACCGGTTATCCAGTAAACAGTATTTAAGCGATGTTGGCTTCTGAATTATTTCTACAACAGAGTGATCGCCCCACTACGCACTGTGTGTTCCCTTTTTAACTTATTTCTGTACACAGTAAATTAACTGACGAATAACGACAACAGTGTTTCAACATAAATTGGAATAAACATTCGTAGATAATTCAGAGAGTGGGGGGTGGGGGGGGGGGGGGGGGAAGGAAAAACCTGGTTTCGAACTCGCAGCGCAAAGTTCCAAAGTCGCTATGGTAGCAGCAGAGCCACCGCTTCAGTTGAATCCTTCCCCGCTAAGAGGTATCAACACTATACACTATAGCAACAGCGCATTGAAAACTTTGACCGTCGTTTTCTCAGAAGCGGTAGAGCGTATGCAGATAAGCCGAGACACGTGTTCGCTTATTTTGTTCCCTCTTTCACTGAGCGAAGTTTCAGCAAGATCGGGGTATGACACTTGGCGTGTCCCCTCGTAAGTGGCGTGCGTTGGGATTCAGTAGACAGAATGCGTCCACTTTTCTCGACTACTCATTGACATGTTTGGAAACTTTCTTTCTTGCAGTGGCACATTGCATTATGAGGGCTGGTTTTCCTGATAACGATCTACTAATGGACTTTGCTCCTAATTTACGTTACTGTGTAGTAGATCTACTGCAACTACTTAACCGGAAATGTTTGTTTATTTGGATATTCCGCTTCTTAGTTGCTACATTTCGCTATAATATTTTCCTTTGTTTCAAAACGGCAAGTTAAGATGACCACTGCAACTTGGTAACATCAGTAACAGTTTTTAATACTTTGAAATAGTTATGTGTGGTGTACGAGGAGTGTACTCTGTTGAATGAGGAATACATTAAAAACGAAAGCTGCGTCCAGTAACAATAATTAACTTTCGGTTACATGACAAAACACAAGTCGAAGCACTGTCAGTTCATCTCAGTACCCAGTAAAACTTAAACTGGAACGATCGAAAACATACTTTTGTGGGGAAGGCAAACGAATGACTGCGTTTTATTGGCCGCACACTAAGAATACGCAACATGCCAACTGAAAACACTGCCTACACTACGTTTGTCCGTCCACTGCTATAATATCCCTGACAGACGCGATTGACTGTGCACGCAAAAACGTCCAAGGAAAGGTAGCACGATTTGTAATGTCACGAAATAGGGGAGAGAGGGTCCCAGATTTGATAATCGAGTTGGGGTAACATTCACGAAAACAAAAGCGTTTTTCGTTGCCGCGAGATCTTTATACGAAATTTCAATCACCAACATCTGTTCTGAATGCCAAAACATTATTTCCTCGGGAACTTACGCAGGAAGAAACCATAGTAATAATGTAATTCAAGGCTCGCAAGAAAAGATTTAAGTGGTCCTTTTTCCCGCACATTGTTAATGAGTGGGACGGTAGAGAAATAGTCCGAACCTTCTGCCAAGCACGTAAGTCTGGGCCGACCGAAGTGGCCGTGCGCTTCTAGGCGCTACAGTCTGGACCCGAGCGACCGCTGCGGTCGCAGGTTCGAATCCTGCCTCGGGCATTGATGTGTGTGATGTCCTTAGGTTAGTTAGGTTTAATTAGTTCTAAGTTCTAGGCGACTGATGGCCTCAGAAGTTAAGTCGCATAGTGCTCAGAGCCATTTTTGAACCAACCACGTAAGTCTGGATTGCAAAGAAATCCTGTTGATGTAGTCATGTAGATGTAACAACGAAATTATGTTGTAATTGCGACATGTGACTTTCATTTGATTTGAACATCAAAGTTGTTTGCTGTTTATTTACTTTTTGTTCATTAGTTTCAGCCATATACGAACACCTAGGCGCGTTAAATTGATATTGAAATAAAGTGTCATGCATGGACCAATACCAATAAATTTTGCCTACTTGTTATGGTACTGCAGTATCTGCCAGCGTCTTCAGAAGTGGATATCGCACACGACGTTCCTAGGGTGTTTATAAATGGCAATACCAATAAATTTTGCCTACTTGTTATGGTACTGCAGTATCTGCCAGCGTCTTCAGAAGTGGATATCGCACACGACGTTCCTAGGGTGTTTATAAATGGCAATACCAATAAATTTTGCCTACTTGTTATGGTACTGCAGTATCTGCCAGCGTCTTCAGAAGTGGATATCGCACACGACGTTCCTAGGGTGTTTATAAATGGATATTGCAGACGACTTAGAACAAATTTTGAATGTAGCTTTGTAAAAGTTCCGTGATCAAACGATCTGAGTTGCTGGCGAATACAGTTTATCCTCACTAGACAGTATATATTATCATTATACATGAGGTGAATAGGGTTTCGCCGGGTGCGGTGGTCGAGCGGTTCCAGGCGCTTCAGTCACGAACCGCACGGCTGCTTCACTCGCAGGTTGGAATCCTACCTCGGGCATAGATGTCTGTGATGTCCTTAGGCTAGCTAGGTTTAAGTAGTTCTAGGTCTAGGGGCTGATGACATAAGCAGTTTGGTTGCATAGTTCTTGAAGCCATTTTTTGACCTTTCCCGTAAATTTTCTTTACGTAAACGGCCGTATCTTTAGATTGCGTTGACATAGAAGCTCACTTTTTTACACCACCAAGGGACCGGTTACCGCAAGAAGTGCGATACATTTCCGCTTATTATGTCTACCCGTTCTGGAGGTAAACGGGTTTTAAGGGTTGGGTAGACCGATAGACGGTCAAGAAAGAGAGACTAGTAGGGTTCCGTTTTTATCAGTTTAGGTGACGAAACCCTAACAACGAAAACAGCTACGACAGCTACTGAATATGGGGGCTGCATAAATAACGCCCCCTACTCTTTATTCGAAATGTGCTAGTTGTAGTCGATACATCAGCATATTAATCGTACCTATGCTTTCGATCCAAATCACGTTTACAGGAATGCAAATACAATCCATTTGCCTATACACGTGGTAATTCACATCCCAGTGTTAATGCCAGCGCGTTTTAGAAGTGCGAACATTCCCATTTCTAGCTAGCTTAAGAAACACTTCGGCTAATGAACGTTTTCTGGCTGTGGCGAGTCTAGTGGAGAATTCGAAACAGTGTATAATACTGTTGGCAGCTATGTGGCAGTTTATTTCCTGGGGTGGTGCAGAATTATCCTACTAAATTTACTCTCTCATAACAGTATTTTGTTATTTCGATAAACATCCCGAATGATTGTCACATAAGCGGCGACATAAACGAAGAAAATTCATGTTTTTGAGTCCAGAAAGCTCTATGCAACAGAAACTGCAGATCATTTTGCCATTTTCATTGCGAAATTGCCGGCTTATTCATGTCTGGGTTAATAATAGAGGGCTGTTTGCCTGGGTTGTCTGCTAGCATAGTGAAAGGAGGGTCTGGTTTGTTTCCGGTTCCAATCTCGATGGAGGCACGTAGAATATCAGTAAAGCAATTTTAAGAAATTCTCGCGCCCCCAATACGTTTTATCGCTAACTTTATTCTGTACTGGCGCCTTGTGGATGTTAATATGACACTCTTGTAAAATTTCATGCATGTTACTGCCTACTTTTTCCGCTTCTGTCAATAATGGAATTGACTTAAGTGTGGCACTGAATGATTTTTAACTGAATTTCATTATGAATCTTCACGTATTGCTAAATTTGCACACTTTCATGGTAGGTCAGCAACGGTAATCCAGTATGACTGGTCTGAACGTTAATTCGTAACGATCTGGGGTTCTTTGTCTTACTAAAACAGTTATGTTATCTTGATAAGTTGAAATTCATTTTTTTTTTGGCACAGTTCATATCAATTAGCGTTTCTTCTTTCAGTTCTGTCTTATATTTACGTGTTGTATGTAACACACTAATCAGCATTTATATAGTCTTACAAATGATTGAAAACAGCCTAAAAAGGTTTCACGCCTGGGCATAGTATGTTGGTAGCACTTCGTCGCCTTGCCTGTTATGCTGTGTAGCAGACTTTAAAGCCGTGCGGATCAGCATAACGAAAAGGCGAGGGGTCTCGCTCGTTTTGTCCACGACTGTACGTGTAAGTGCTACCTTCTCAATTGATCATTCTTTTCAAGCAGTTGCTGCCAAGCGCCGCGATAACCCACCGTTTCTCCTTTCGTAATCCATGTTTAATGTCACTGTTCATCGTCTGCCACGATGTGAGTCTCAAAGAAACGTCGACAATAAACATTTTATCAACTTTTACTTGCTGTTGTTAATAATGAATATCTTCTGTTTCCAGGTAACTTCGGTTTATGCAGGAAACTGCAGTGACACACGTATGTGAAATACTGCCTAAAAAAGTTCAGATAGTTTGTCAGTTTCAAGCAGAAACTGGATGGTTTTTAGAAACTCAAGCATTTCTTAATTAAATTACTTGCCGCTGTCTAGATCTCGCATTGCAGCAGACACTGGGTATTATGGTTTGTGAAAGTATATTATCCTCTGTTGAACATAGGTCAAAGCGACTGCGGCCACTATCAGACGTAGTGTCACCGCGGCTGTCCTTCCTTACCACTCGTCCGTTTCCTGGCAGACTCCTTGGCACCTGCGAGCTATGCAACACAGGCAGCACAGGTGTCCGGAAAGAAGCTCTTTACAGGAGAGGACGTGTGTGCACCGCTTCACGCCTCATCACCTGCCACCCTCATTACGTCATTACACCGCTCCTTTGTCGAGTGTTAATACTGATTATACAACACGAATAACAAAATGTGACAAAACGAAAAGAAAGAAAGAAGATAACTCTGTGGCAAGTATATGCCAATATTTATCCCGCCAAGATTGCAGTTGCAGTATCTGTCAAAAGTATCTGGTCACCCGTAAGTATTGTGGAATCGACCATTAGATATCATGGGAGGCGGACTCGTCAGCGTAAAAAGGAGCGGGATAATTGCGCTGCAAGTAGAGAAGTAGTAAAGGCAGAAAAGGTCGGTCAGGAGAGCTCAGTAACTCGGAATCTTGACTGGCCATTGGACGTCACTTGAGCAATAAATCCATCAGAGACGTTTCAACCCTTCTTTGGATTCCCGACTGTTAGTGCTAAGACAATGATGTGGGAGCGCGAAAACGATCGCAGCTAAATCAAAACGAGGCAGACATCCAGTACTGACGGAGAAGGGTCGTCGAGCGCTGCGAAGGTGGTTGTAAAAATCGCATGAAATCAGCGAAAGGAATCACTCGTGAGTACTCAAGTCCTACCAGGAACCAAGCTATCATGATAACTGTACGTAAGGAGGTAAGAAGAGTGGGACACAACGGTCGAGTAGCTCCTCATAAGTCACTCATAGGTGTAGCCAATGCTAAGTGACGCTTGAGGTGGTGTAAGAAGCGGCGCCCCTGGAGAGCTGGTGAGTGGAAAGGAATGGTTTGAGTCATGAGTAACTCTATATCCTCTGCCAGTCCGATGCGAGGATTTTGGGCTTCATGAATACTTCTGTAGTGCCAACAAAGTAGTTCGGAGGTATGCGGCTGTTTACCTTGATTATGGTGCGGTCCCCTTAAGAATACACGCATTGTGTACTAAGTACAGGATAAGAAAACTTCTAAGAGGATTATTGTATTGGCATGACAGTGCACCAGTCGTAAAGTGGCATCGTCTGGCCATGGTTTGGGGATAATAACATACATGAAATGAATTGGCCTTTTAAGAGTTCCGATCTCGAGCAAACAAAACACCATCGGGATGAGATAAAAAGTCAGTTTCGCTTCAGACCGCAGTGTACAACTTCAGTACACTCACTGATTTCGGCTCTTGAAGAATGGGCAGCCATTCCTCCACAGACATTCGGACACCTCACTGAAAGTACCCTCAGGCAAGTTCAAGGCGTCATAAAATCGAAGGGCGGACCCATCCTATCCCAATATCCACTATTACACATCCGAATACTTTTCAACAGGTAGTGTATTCATTATAGGCAGATGATTTAATATAATGATAGGCTTCTGAACATGGTGCACGATAGTTCTCGTAAGATAAAGTTTCCTCTGCTAAAAAAAGAAGCGACAGCGTTGTTATATTTCTTATTGGACTGCGTTGGAAAAATAAATGACAAGGAGTAGAATCCGTTTACCCAGCCCCGCCCTCTCCCCCTCCTACCTCCCCCGTCTGCCGGCCGAAGTGGCCGTGCGGTTAAAGGCGCTGCAGTCTGGAACCGCAAGACCGCTACGGTCGCAGGTTCGAATCCTGCCTCGGGCATGGACGTTTATGATGTCCTTAGGTTAGTTAGGTTTAACTAGTTCTAAGTTCTAGGGGACTAATGACCTCAGCAGTTGAGTCCCATAGTGCTCAGAGCCATTTGAACCTCCCCCGTCTCCCGCGGTTTTCTCTCATCGTTATGAAATATTTGGAAATAAATAATACATGCGTAGATATAACTGAAACAGAAACCGGTGTCAAGGACAGATGGCGCTCATTGTACCTCAGGACATCAGGTATTCTGGTGAGTCACGTGATCATAACGTTCTCACACTGGCCCACGGAGTGTACAAGTTTGGTAAGACGTTATGTAGTGACTATATTTTTGGTTTAGTCTGACAAGTTTCGCTGTCGGTGAGTCAACTGCAGCATCTACAGCATGTATGGGGTGACTGTAATTTGCAGAGACTGTACGATTTTAAATACAACGTAAATGTGTGTTTTATTTCTAGTTCATCTTTAAACAGCGCTTACAAAATTCGGAGGTTGAAAAATGGCGAATAACACTCAGTGACTGCAATTGGTGAGTACAGCGGTGGTAGCTCGGGCGAGCGCACCTACCTTAAAATACCGTGAATTAATAGTCTGCACCAGGAACATAAATAACATCAGCATATCTAACAAATTTAAATAACTGTGTTTCGGAAACCATTCAATAATCGGTGTTTCCCTCTAGGAAGCGTCAACCTATTTATTTTAACGTACGTTGGTTCTTCCATGGACTCCCTTGTGTAAAATACGTCCCCGTAACAGCTTTGTGGAAACAAGTGCTCTACTCATTTTAAACCAACAAACATTTAAATTAATGAAGTCAAACCGATGAAAGAAATTTGACAGTCAACAAAGATGAAAGCACCTGACAGGCGATCAAAAAGACTTAAATTAGAACTTTGTAGATGTGCAAATTCGGTACCTAAAGTGATGGCTTTTTTTCCGCTGACTGCGAATAGTTGAGCAGTATTTCAGTGCTAGGCAACACCGTTGTCTTAAGAATCTGTGCCATCTTCTTCATATCTTTCCTCTGGTGAGCAGAAGTCGATGTCCCTTGCGAGTACATCTACTAGTAGCGCCTCACTTGGTAGAAAAGTGCTTTAGGTGATGAACCAGCATTATCTTGTTAATTTCATATGAAAATGAATAGCCGGCCGCGGTGGTCTCGCGGTTCTAGGCGCGCAGTCCGGAACCGTGCGACTGCTACGGCCGCAGGTTCGAATCCTGCCTCGGGCATGGATGTGTGTGATGTCCTTAGGTTAGTTAGGTTTAAGTAGTTCCCATAGTGCTCAGAGCCATTTGAACCATTTTTTGAAAATGAATATTCGATGTGTAATTGTCTCCCACCTACTTTAACGTTAGTCCCTGGCTAGGACGTAACGTGCTTGTCTATGGCGTCTGATTCTGTAGGGTAAATAGTAAAGGAGGAAATAAAGCACGAGTGGACATCATAGGTACAGCGAAAGTCAGGGCCAAGACACTATGGCTGATCGAAAAGACTATTGAGTTAATAGATGAATAAAAAAGGATGAATATGATGATAGTAAGCAGAGAAATGAAATCAATAGGAAGTGCAGACAAGCTAAATAAGACTGGATGAGACAAACACATTACAATATTACGAAATATATGTGTGTGTACGAAAACTCTACAGGTCGAACACGAAGATTACGTATATGCTGGCAGAAATGAAATGTATAATTAACACGCGATGTACAGACAGAAAATCATAAGGAACCAAAATTAAGGGCAGGCAGTACAGGAGTAGATCGGAAGTCTTTACGGTGGACAGAAGGTGCTGCAAATAGCTTCCGGAGTTGAGTTTCAAGCAGTGTTCCTTAGATTCCAGAAAGCCTTCAATACCTTTCCGTCACCCAGGAAACAGAATAAGTTCAAATGGTTCAAATGGCTCTGAGCACTATGGGACTCAACTGCTGACGTCATTAGTCCCCTAGAACTTAGAACTAGTTAAACCTAACTAACCTAAGGGCATCACAAACAACCACGCCCGAGGCAGGATTCGAACCTGCGACCGTAGCGGTCTTGCGGTTCCAGACTGCAGCGCCTTTAACCGCACGGCCACTTCGGCCGGCAACAAAATAAGTCCTTACAGTGTTACAGAACAGATGTGCGGCTGGACTGAAGACTCCCTGATTACAGAACATTCTATCTCTCTTAAGGCATTGCCACAAACGAAGGTGGTATCTGTAGTGTCTCAGAGTATTGTGACCGTGGACGATGCCTTTCGCGGTTAAGCCAAATGTCCGTCCAAAGAGGATTCTGGCACATTTTTTCTCAGGTTTCGGCAGTTATTTGCAGTTTAGGTTTTTCAGTGTGTAGCTCTAGTCAGCCCAAACACATACAGTTAACACCTCTTTCAGTCGACGACCAGTGTCGAGGGAAGACGTTTGTTGGCTCCCGTTACAAATAAAATAATTTTTAATGCTGAATTTTACGTGCACATTCGATAGGACAGTCCCAAAACAGTCTAGTGCGATATTCTATCGATATATATTAACAGGGACAGGTAAAACAAGAAGAATAACCAGGACTCCAGCAGTGACTAAGCAGGCTGCTGCAGGGCGGTATTAGACACTGCAGGCCAGGGTGGTGCTGTCGCTGCTTCAACAGTGTGTGTTGAACGGTGAACTTTAGTCAGTAGTGAAACACATTCAAAAAACTCGAAGAAGTTGAAAAAGGAATGGTCACCAGAACGAATGATTCAATACACAGAAGAGTCAAAACTGTCTTCGAAGAATTCAAGAAAACGGTGTCAACAGTAACAATAAAAGAGGAAGAAGGAGAAAGCAGTTATGTTAAGGCCAAATGCAGAAGGAGATATCCTCAGAGTACTGAAGCAACGTAAATCACTTACTAAAAGCAAGTATTCCGGGCCAGTCTGTATGTCAGTTGGGTGTCTTTCAGAGTATGCTGATGAAATAGTTCCATACTTAACAATCATATGCAAACGATCACTCGATGAAACATGCGTATCCAAAGACTGGAAAGTTGCACAGGTCACATCAGTATTCAAGAAAAGCAATAGGAGAAATCCACTCGTACGGAAAGATATAGGTGTCCGTTCCTTCCGCGCGCTGTACGAGATTGGAATAACAGAGAACTGTGAAGGTGGTTCGATGAAACCCCTGCCAGGCACTTAAGTATGATTTGTAGAGTATCCATGTAGACGTAGACTACACTGAAGTTCTCTAGGAGGTGGAGGATCAGTCTAATGATGTGGTATAAGAAATGTAAGTGGATGTGGCATCAGTATTTGACTTAAACAGACCTTCTAATGACTTGCGATCAACAAAGACGGAAGGTAAAGGCAATATTCCTTCGGAATTTCTAACATCACTGTGAACAATGGCGCAAAAAGGGCTATTGAAGATAGTTTGTAGAATTCATGTGTCTGGAGACGTACCATCAGACTTTCGGAAAAATATAACCGATAGCCGACATCATCCCAAAGGTAGCTAGGGCGTATTTTTTTTATTTTTTTTTTCATCAGTCTACTGACTGGTTTGATGCGGCCCGCCACGAATTCCTTTCCTGTGCTAACCTCTTCATCTCAGAGTAGCACTTGCAACCTACGTCCTCAATTATTTGCTTGACGTATTCCAATCTCTGTCTTCCTCTACAGTTTTTGCCCTCTACAGCTCCCTCTAGTACCATGGAAGTCATTCCCTCATGTCTTAGCAGATGTCCTATCATCCTGTCCCTTCTCCTTATCAGTGTTTTCCACATATTCCTTTCCTGTCCGATTCTGTGTAGAACCTCCTCATTCCTTACTTTATCAGTCCACCTAATTTCCAACATTCGCCTATAGCACCACGTCTCAAATGCTTCGATTCTCTTCTGTTCCGGTTTCCCCACGGTCCATGTTTCACTACTCCAGAAGTACATCCTCAGAAATTTCTTCCTCAAATTAAGGCCGGTATTTGATATTAGTAGACTTCTCTTGGCCAGAAATGCCTTTTTTGACATAGCGGGTCTGCTTTTGATGTCCTCCTTGCTCCGACCGTCATTGGTTATTTTACTGCCTAGGTAGCAGAATTGCTCAACTTCATTGACTTCGTGACAATCAATCCTGATGTTAAGTTTCTCGCTGTTCTCATTTCTGCTACTTCTCATTACCTTCGTCTTTCTCCGATTTACTCTCAAACCATACTGTGTACTCATTAAACTGTTCATTCCGTTCAGCAGAGCATTTAATTCTTCTTCACTTTCACTCAGGATAGCAATGTCATCAGCGAATCGTATCATTGATATCCTTTCACCTTGTATTTTAATTCCACTCCTGAACCTTTCTTCTATTTCCATCATTGATTCCTCGATGTACAGATTAAAGAGTAGGGGCGAAAGGCTACAGCCTTGTCTTACACCCTTCTTAAGACGAGCACTTCGTTCTTGATCGTCCACTCTTATTATTCCCTCTTGGTTGTTGTACAAGTTGTATATGACCCGTCTCTCCCTATAGCTTACCCCTACTTTTTTCAGAATCTCGAACAGCTTGCACCATTTTATATTGTCGAACGCGTTTTCCAGGTCGACAAATCCTATGAAAGTGACTTGATTTTTCTTTAGCCTTGCTTCCATTATTAGCCGTAACGTCAGAATTGCCTCTCTCGTCCCTTTACTTTTCCTAAAGCCAAACTGATCGTCACCTAGCGCATTCTCAATTTTCTTTTCCATTCTTCTGTCTATTATTCTTGTAAGCAGCTTCGCTGCATGAGCTGTTAAGCTGATTGAGCGATAATTCTCGCACTTGTCATTTCTTGCCGTCTTCGGAATTGTGTGGATGATGCTTTTCCGAAAGTCAGATGGTATATCGCCAGACTCATATATTCTACACACCAACGTGAATAGTCGTTTTGTTGCCACTTCCCCCAATGATTTTAGAAATTCTGATGGAATGTTATCTATCCCTTCTGCCTTATTTGACCGTAAGTCCTCCAAAGCTCTTTTAAATTCCGATTCTGATACTGGATCCCCTATCTCTTCTAAATCGACTCCTGTTTCTTCTTCTATTACATCATACAAATCTTCACCCTCATAGAGGCTTTCAATGTATTCTTTCCACCTATCTGCTCTCTCCTCTGCATTTAACAATGGAATTCCCGTTGCACTCTAAATGTTACCACCGTTGCTTTTAATGTCACCAAAGGTTGTTTTGACTTTCCTGTATGCTGAGTCTGTCCTTCCGACAATCATATCTTTTTCGATGTCTTCACATTTTTCCTGCAGCCATTTCGTCTTAGCTTCCCTAGGGCGGATAAGTGCGAGAATTATCGCAGAATTAGTTTTACAGCAAATGGATCCAAGTTGCTGACATGAATAATCTGCAGAAGGACGAACAATTTGGCTTTATGAAAGGTAAACGTACAAGGGAAGCAGTTCATAAGTTTGACAAGTTAATGGAAACTGAATAAAATGCTAGACACACTTACACACTTATAGGATTTGTCGAACTAGACAAAGAGTTTCACCATGCAAAATGATGTGAGATGTTCGAAAGGGAAAAACGGTCGATACAGAATACGTAAAAGAAACGGAAGGAAACAATGAGATTGGAAGACGAAGAACGAAGTGTTCGAATTGAAAAGGGTTTAAGAGATGTAGTCTTTCGCGCCTACTGTTCAATTTGTACATTGAAGAAGCAATGACGGAATTAAAAGAAAGTATTAGGAATGGAATTAAAACCAAAATGGCTCTGAGCACTATGGGACTTAACATCTGTGGTCATCAGTCCCCTAGAACTTAGAACTACTTAAACCTAACTAACCTAAGGACATCACACACATCCATGCCCGAGGCAGGATTCGAACCTGCGACCGTAGCAGTCGCGCGGTTCCGGACTCAAGCCCCTAGAACCGCTCGGCCACCGAAGCCGGCAACACAAAAGTAATGAGTAGTACAAAAATTAGATAAGCGATGAAGTTAACGTGAAAGCAGAGAATCATAAAGAAAACGAAGTGAAGGGATTCTCCTGCCTTGCAAGCAAATAACACATGAGAACGACGAAAAATGTCGTTAAGAGCACACTAGCACAGGAAAGGAGGGCGTTCCTGATTATGAGAAGTATAGTAGAAACAAAGATTAGCCTTAATTTGAGGAAAAGCTTTTCGATGATCTACTTTGGAGAACAGAATTATACGGAAGTGAGTCATGGACTGCGGGAAAACCGGGAAAAAACGAAGCATTTGTGGCGTACTGCTGCATGAAGATGTTGACAATTAGATAGACCAATAAGACAGAAAATTTGGTGGTTCTCCGCGGAACCGACGATAACAATGATGGAAACAATGACAAGAAGAAGGCACATAGTGATAGGAGTTTTGTTAAAACATCAGAGCATAACTCCCGTGGTATTAGAGGGAGCTGTATAGTGTAAAAACTGTAGAGGAAGACACAAGAGGAATGTATCCAACATATAATTGGGGCTGTTGGATGCAAGTGCTGCTCTGAAATGAGGAGTTTGGCACGGGGGATAAAATCGTGACGGGCCGTATCAAACCAGACTGATGACAAAAAATTTGTTGTTTTCAGAATGTATCTTTAACCCTGCAAGGGAGTGTGCTTCTTTTATTTATTTATTTATTTATTTTTGAATAAAAAAGGCCAGTGGACGCTGTAATGGTACAGAGTGAAGGCGCACATTCAGTAAATAAAGGAAACACCATTATTAACAGACCGCTCAATGTACGTTCTGCCGTGAGAGTGACTTCTTTTTTTTCGTCGCGAGTGTGTCCGTGGTAGTGTACTTTAACACAAATTGTCCAAGGTTACAGTTACCGGTTGAATAAAGAAACTGATGAAATGCTTACGCAAATTGCGAATTCTGTTATTAAACGGTTATACGTTTTACTAACATCCGAAAATTTGTGCTGGACCGGGACTCCAACCCGGATTTCCCACTTCATGTGAGCGGTTGCCTTAACCGCCTCGGCCATCCGATCACGCGTCCAGGACCGACCCTAAGTTTCACATGTCCCAGTCTCTACGTACCACAGTACTCGCACACAAATCGTATAATTCCCGCGCAGGGAGAGACATTCTGTTGTTCGTCAGATTGCCTTGTTCTTACATGAAATACAGTAGGGCAGTGTCTGTATGATTCGATGCTATGTTCCTTCGGACATGACTACTATAAATGAAGTGATATATGGGAAATGTTTAATTTAATCTGGACGTCGTTGAAGCCCCGACTTGGGACCTTGCTAACTTAGGCTCCGACTGTCACCATTTCTCAATCATCTGACTCGTAGGGAACCACAGAAATTAAAAAGTAAGAATAAAAAGGAAACAAACTTAAAAACGCAGCTGCCTCTGTACAGTCGTATTATTCTTTTCCGGGATGTCAGCTGCTTCAGCTAAGTATAGCACTTGCATCCAGCGTTGTCATTTATTTAATGGATATACTCGTAGTCTAATCTCTGCCATCCTCTACAGTTTTTACCCTCTACAGCTCCCTATAATACCAAAGGGGTTATTCCCTGATGTCTTAACAGATCCGTTCTCCTTGCCAGTGTTTCCCAAACCTGCCATTCTTCGCGGATTCTGCAGAGATCGTAATTTCTTATCTTTATCAGCTCACCCAATTTTCACCATACTCCTGTAGCACAGTATCTGAAACGCTTCGATGTTCTTCTTTTTCCTATTTGCCATAGTCGATGACGCACTTCATACAATTCTTTGCTTCGGACGAACTTTCTCAAAAATGTCATTTTCAAATTAAGGCCGATGCTTGACACTAGTACACTTACGGTCTGCCCTCTGACCTCCTTGCTTCGACCGTCGTGTGTTACTTTGCGTCGAAGGTAGCAGAATTCCTGAAACTTCCTGGCAGATTAAAACTGTGTGCTGGACCGAGACTCGAACTCGGGATCTTTGCCTTTCACAGGCAAATGCTCTACCATCTGAGCTACCCAAACACGACAGACGAACCCTCCTCACAGCTTCAGTTCTGCCAGTACCTCGTCCCCTACCTTCCAAACTTCACAGAAGCTCTTCTGCGAACCTTGCAGAACTAGCATTCCTGGAAGAAAGGATATTGCGGAAACATGGCTTAGCCACAGCCTAGAGGATGTTTCCAGAATGAGATTTTCACTCTGCAGCGGAGTGTGTGCTGATATGAAACTTCCTGGCAGATTAAAACTGTGTGCCGGACCGAGACTCGAAATCGGGACCTTTGCCTTTCGCGGGTAAGTGCTCTACCATCTGAGCTACCCATGCAGGACTCACGACCCGTTCTCACAGCTGTTTTGATGCTGACTTTGCACAACCACGTAAAACCAATTATTGTAAACTACGCAGCTTGTTTCTTGATTTCTGTCGCCTGTTTTCCGCGGAGCATTACCCCATCATTTTCTGCGTCCGATCTTCGAAAGGAATAAAACATTTTAATTTGTACGGAGGTTTCGCTTCTGGCGAGTGTCGAGACCTTAGACAGCGCACGAGAGCGGCTGGCGCCTTGCACCACGCTGTTGGCTGACAAGACCCAGAGAGACGGACGCTATTAGTCTTGTGCGTCAAGAGCCAAGTTTTTACAAGAGGCGCCTTGTTCCGTGTGAGAGATAATGGCCAGGGGGAGGCGTGCGGTTATCTAATGCGTGAACAATGCGCCGAGCCGAGCCGCTCGTGACTCCGGCGCCAAACAAGGAGGCGGGCAGGCAGCGAGGCTGCAGCTGCAGCCGCAAACCGCGCTGCGTCTCGCTCCCATCGCTTTTCCACTTTACGAACTGTGCACCACAACACGCTGATACAATTCCTTGCATTTGCACCGCTCTCATTTTTGGGTTTCGGGCACAAGCTTTCAGGGTTTTTCAACATGCTGTAAACAGAAGCGGTTTATCGCGGGTCTCTGTCACGTCATGGCACATTACTGAAAAAAAGAAAGTTGTAGATCCTTCCAAGGCCGACCTCAACAACCATACACCTGTCTCGCTGACATGAAGCTGTCGTAAACTTGTGAAACATATATTGTGCTCGGTAATGCTGAATAGCCTGAAGACTGAAAGACTCCTCTGTATGGTTACAGCAAGCATCGACCATGTAGAACACAGACTAACGTGACTACTGAAGATAGTAGCGGACCTGAAGTTGGAGCCGTGTTTCTTGATTCGTAGACTTTTGCAGGCTTTTACTCGTAAACAAATTGAGTCAATAAGAAATATCTGATCATTTAAGCGATTGGATTGACGATTCCCTATTACGAGTGGCGTTCAGTAAATAACGCAATGCATTTTTTTCTGAAGACAGGCTGGTTTCATTCAGGATTCCAAAACGTCATATTATTTCCCACTAAAGGCTACAAATACCTGTTTTTCAGCATAATCTCCAATCAATACGACGTCCTTACGCTAGCCAGCGTCTTGCTGCCTCAATAACTTCTCTACCACCCAAGCACTGATCCTCAAGCGCGTCCTTCATTGGGCCAAATACATGGAAGTCGGAAGGTGCGAAATCCGGGCTTTAGGTTAAGTAGCCCGTTCATACGTCTGTATGTTGGTAGCGCTATAGACTGTATTAATATCGCTGACAGCGCTCTGCGCCCTCGGTAAGAGACTCTGTGGTTGGACGGACTAGCAGTTATCAGTTAGCGAGCGGACGGCTTGGACATGTGTCCTTCGCGGAGATTCAGTATTGGTAGGACATGCATTATAAAATGAGGATGGATGTGGTTGATAATGTTTAGGTAGTGGGATTACTGACAACTATATAATTTTTCGAACTGGATGTCACACGAATAAGGTAAAATCTGCTAAATACGTTGTTTGCTCTTCAGCAAAATCTTTCTTTTGCTAACCAAATGCCTCCTAGTAGTTAGAGCCTATAATAGTTAGAATCCTTTTATTTAGCTGGCTGTAGTTGCTGCTTGCTATAATTGCTGTAGTTCGTGTTATCAAGATTTTCTGTGAGGTAAGTGACTTATGAAGAGTGTGGGTCATTGTTAGGATTTCTTCCAATTCAGAGCCTTTCTTTTGTGTTAATTATTCGAAGCCATGTTGTCACTGTATAGCAGTCAGATTGAGTTGGGCTTGTATATTGTGGATAATAAATAAATAGGTTAAGTTTGAGTTGTCCTTGAGGCGTGTGCGGCTGGCGTTGCTACTGTTCATAGCTTGGCATCTTGGAATAGCCACACTAGCATCTCGTTTCCTTAGTGTGTTCACTGGCGCTTTGCTCGCCTTGTATCTCCGTGAGTGGCAACAGCAGCGCTTATCGACAGTGCGTACTGTGGTACCATCTTTGGAGCGGCCTCTAGTATTTTCCGGGTCGTCGTGTGTCGAGCTAGTTGAGTTGGGACGGAGCAGCAGTGAGGTCCGGACAGCCAGTACTCGCCCGACCGCTGGCGACGCACAAGCACTGCCGACGGAAGGATCTGGTTGCGAGAGTGCACGACCACGTCCAGGACCGGATTCAGCGAGTTTTAATTGAATGGACCGTGGTTTTCGAGTAGTGCAACTTTCACTTGTGTGCCTGTGTCTGCCCTTAGAAGTGACCTCATGGCAATTAGTTGTCAGTCGACCATTTGTACTGGCATCTTTCTTGTGCCCAACTTGATTGGGGACGACCGTTGGTTGGTCATTCGGTCGGTCGCCGCGGCGGACGACGTGCATTTGGTTTTCCGACCGCTTCTGGCTTCTCTGTGTTGTTTCACAGTGACTGGTTTTAGTATTGTGAGTTGTTCGTGGAACTGTTTTCCCGGATCCGTGTTCATCTTGTGGTTTTGAATGAGCAGTTATTTTAATGCTGTCTGCGTATTGGATTTGGGAAGTTGCGGACGGACATCAGTTCGGTTTGGGGCGCAGCAGCGAGCAGGTACGTGAAGCGCGTGGGCAAGCTGGGGCCGCTGGCGGCGTGCTGCCACTGCCAGATCGAGGAGGGATAGCTGCGAGAGCGATGACTCCGTTGCACACTGAACCCTGGACGTTTAAGTTGAGCCAAGAGTCAACTGCTAATGAAACTTCGACTATTTAGAGATCTCGCCTTTGGTCGGTGAATTGTTGTTCCCAAGGCCGCTGAGCCAGGCGGCAACGAGTGAAGTATTTCGAGGTGGTGATATATAGCAGCGGTCTTTCTCTATTTGTTATTCATCAGAGAATTTTGTGTTGTTCCTATTAGTGAAGTGCAACCACTGGTATTTTCTGCCTTGTGGTCGCTAACATCCCAGTTACCTGCCCTGGAGGTCAGCATACTTTTTTGGCAGTGTACCTTTCCTCGTGGTGTTGATGCTATCCAACACGGCGTGCATTTATTTATTTATTTAAATGTCAAGTTCCGTAGGACCAAATTGAGGAGCAAATCTCCAAGGTCATGGAACGTGTCAGTACATGAACTTACAACATAAAAAGTAATAACAAATAAAAGTAAATGCTCATTAACCTGAAAAAAGTCAGTCCATAAGTTTAAGCAAACGCTATCAGCAATACAATGAGAATCATCTTAATTTTTCAAGGAACTCCTCGACAGAATAGAAGGAGTGACCCATGAGGAAACTCTTCAGTTTCGATTTGAAAGCGCGTGGATTACTGCTAAGATTTTTGAATTCGAGTTGCAACTTATTGAAAATGGATGCAGCAGTATACTGCACACCTTTTTGCACAAGAGTTAAGGAAGTCCGATCGAAATGGAGGTTTGATTTCTGCCGAGTATTAACCGAGTGAAAGCTGCTTATTGTTGGAAATAAACTAATATTGGTAACAAGAAACGACAATAACGAATATACATATTGAGAGGCCAATGTCAAAATACCCCGACTCGTGAAAAGAGGTCGACAAGAGGTTCGTGAACTCACACCACTTATTGCCCGAACCGCCCGTTTCTGAGCCAAAAATATCCTTCTAGAATGGGAAGAGTTACCCCAAAACATAACACCATACGACATAAGTGAATGAAAATAAGCAAAGAAGACTAATTTACGTGTCGAAGTATCACTCAGTTTCGATACCGTTCGAATAGCGAAAATGGCAGTATTAAGTCTTTGAACAAGATCCTGAACGTGGGCTTTCCACGACAGCTTACTATCTATCTGAACACCTAGGAATTTGAACTGTTCAATTTCACTAATCATATGCCCGTTCTGTGAGATTAAAACGTCAGGTTTTGTTGAATTTCGTGTTAGGAACTGTAAAAACTGAGTCTTACTGTGATTTAACGTTAGTTTATTTTCTACTGTCCATGAACTGAGGTCATGTACTGCTCTACTTGAAACTGAGTCAATGTTGCACACAACATCCTTTACTACCAAGATAGTGTCATCAGCAAACAGAAATATTTTAGAGTTATCCATAATATTAGAGGGCATATCATTTATATAAATAAGGAACAGGAGCAGCCCCAACACTGACCCCTGGGGCACCCCCCACTTGACAGTACCCCACTCAGATCCCACATCACGGGCTTTATCAACATTGTGAATAATGACCTTTTGCTGCCTGTTGCTAAAGTAAGAGGTGAACCAATTATGAGCTACTCCCCTTATTCCGTAATGGTCCAACTTCTGGAGCAATATTGTGTGATAAACACAGTCAAATGCCTTTGTTAAATCAAAAAATACGCCAATCGTTCGAAACTTTTTGTTTAGCCCATCCAGTACCTCACAGAGAAAAGAGAATATAGCATTTTCAGTTGTCAAACGACTTCTAAAGCCGAACTGTACATTCGATAGCAAATCGTGTGATATAAAATTATCAATTAACCTTACATACACAGCCTTTTCGATAACTTTTGCAAACACTGATGGCATAGAAATAGGTCTAAAATTATCTACATTATCCCTTTCTCCCTTTTTATAAAGCGGCTTTACTACTGAGTACTTAAATCGCTCAGGAAACTGACCATTCCTAAAGGAAAAATTACAAATATGGCTAAATACAGGGCTAACATGTGCAGCACAGTACTTTAATATTCTACTAGACACTCCATCATAACCATGAGAGTCCTTAGTCTTCAGTGATTTGATTATTGTTTCAATCTACCTCTTGTCTGTATCACAGAGGAGTATTTCAGACGTCAATCTTGGAAAGGCATTTGCTAAGAAATTTATATGATTTCCTGTAGATACTAAATTTTTATTTAATTCACCAGCAATGCTCAGAAAATGGTTGTTAAATACTGTACATATCTCTGATTTATCAGTAACAGAAATACACTGCTGGCCACCGTAAATGCAACACCCTGAAGGAAGCATCCGAATCAAGTGAAATTTACACCATGGGTTTGCAGCGATGAGATATGCAACTGATTAGAATTTCAGCGCAGACGCACATCACGCGCGCCTGTGGCGCCACCTCATAGCGTCATTTAAGGCTTGGCGATTTCGACGAATGTACGTTCGGCACGTGTGTTTACCTTGTGGTTGTTTCACAAGACGATCAGTTATGCCTCGTCGACAACAGCGAACATCTTTTGATCAAGTATCCGAGTTCGACAGAGGAAGGATAGTGGCTTACCGAGATTGTGGATTATCATACAGAGAAATCGCTAGTCGTGTTGGACGAAACCAAACAACTGTAATGCGGATATGTGACCGTTGGATGCAGGAGGGTACGACGGACCGACGTGGTCGATCGCGTTCACCTCGGTGCACCACTGCACGTGCTGATAGGCAAATTGTGCGCATGGCAGTGACGGATCGCTCAGTGACATCCCGAACCATAGCACAGCACATTGCGTCTGTAACGCATCATCCAGTGTCTGCGCGTACCATTCGACGCCGTTTACAGCAGAGTGGTCTGTCCGCAAGGCGTCCATTGCTTCGTCTACCATTGACGCAGAACCACAGACGTCTCCGTCGCCAATGGTGTGATGACAGACGGATGTGGACGGCAGAATGGAATGACGTTGTCTTTACTGACGAGGCACGCTTCTGTCTGCAGCACCACAATGGTCGGATTCGAGTGTGGAGACACCGTGGAGAGAGGATGCTGGACAGCTGCATTATGCACCGCCACACTGGTCTTGCACCGGGTATTATGGTATGGGGCACGCCTCTAGTACGCATTGCCGGTACTTTAAATAGCCACGCCACATATCCGAGGTGCTGGAGCCAGTTGTCCTTCCTTACCTTCAGGGCTCGGGCACAGCCATACTTCAACAGGATAATGCGCGACCACACGTGGCACGCATTGTCCAAAGGTTCTTCGTCAATAACCAGATTGAATTGCTTCCCTGGCCGGCTCGCTCTCCGGATCTTTCGCCGATAGAAAACATGTGGTCCATGGTTGCTCAACGAGTGACCCAGATTACATCCCCAGCTGCCACACCAGATGATCTTTGGCAACGTGTGGAAGCTGCTTGGGCTGATGTACCCCAGGAACAGATCCAACGTCTCTTTGACTCAATGCCGAGACGTGTGGCAGCGGTGATCTCCAACAATGGCGGCTACTCTGGCTACTGATTCTGGCAGGAACCACATGTCACAGACGTCTGTAAACGTAATCATTTCATACTTGGTCAACATGTTATCTACAAAATAAATCTTGTTGTGCTACCTCTTGTCTTTCTTGGTGTTGCATTTACGGTGGCCAGCAGTGTATTATTACTGCAAACTGACTTTATATCGTCAACCTTGTGCTGCTGACCAGACACTTCCTTCACAACTGACCATATGGCTTTAATTTTATCCTGTGAATTAGCTATTCTATTTGCATACCACACGCTTTTTGCCTTGCTAATAACATTTTTAAGCACCTTACAATACTGTTTGTAATGGGCTACTGTAGCTTGATTGTGACTACTTCTAACATTTTGATATAATTCCCGCTTTGTTCTACATGATATCCTTATCCCACTAGTCAGCCAACCGGGCTGTCCATTACTGCTAGTACCCCGTTTAGAATGTTCTAATGGAAAGCAACTCTCAAAGAGCATGAGAAATGTGTTATGGGAAGCATTGTATTTATCATCTATATTATCGGCACTATGAACATCTTGCCACTCTTGTTCCTTGACAAGTTTTGAAAAACTCTCTATTGCTGTTGGATTAACTTTCCTATGTAGTTTGTAATTAAATACGACATTGGTCAGAGTACAGAAACCTTTTAGTGTTAAAATTTGTGCATCATGGTCTGAAAGGCCATTCACCCTTTTACTAACAGAATGACCATCTAGTAATGAAGAATGAATAAAAATATTGTCTATGACTGTGCTACTGTTCCCCCGCACCCTAGTTGGAAAAAACACAGTTTGCATCAGATCATATGAATTTAGGAGATCTACCAACATCCTTTTTCTTGCACAATCATGTACAAAATTAATATTGAAGTCACCACATAGAACTATTTTCTGGTACTTCCTACAAAGTGAATCAAGAACCCTCTCTAGCTTAAGCAAAAATGTTCTGAAGTCGGAGTTAGGGGACCTATAAACAACAGCAATTAGAAGTTTAGTTTCGCTAAATTCAACTAATGCTGCACAATTTTCAAATATCTCTTCAGTGCAGTGTCGTGATACGTCTATGGATTCAAATGAAATACTGTTTTTTACGTACAGAGCCACTCCCCCACCCCGCAAGGAACTCCTTGAGAAACAGCCAGCTAATCTGTAGCCTGGTAAAGGAAGCCTCTGAATTATCAAATTATTTAAGTGGTGCTCTGATATACCAATAATTTCAGAGTTAACATCTGTTAGCAGTTCACTGACTTTATCTCTAATACCTCTTATATTTTGATGAAATATGGTAATTCCTTCTCTACTTGGAAACATTACATCCTCTGGAGGTGAGCCCTTAGTTAGAGGCACTTCCTTTAAGCAGGTATACCTATCAGCTGACTTCAGTCTAAAAAAGGTGCAGCTCTAACACCAACTACTATAGGAATTTTTCCATGAGTGATACCACTACCACCACCACCACCCGCTACACTGTCACCTATAAGCTTAGCCAGCCTCCCCTTCCCATACCTATTGAGGTGCAGGCCATGCCTAGTGAAGCCCCATCGACTGATAGACCCAACTGGCACCACTGAGATGTGATCCATGCCCTCCGCCATCAGTGCCCTCCCCAGCCCCACATTAACGCGCCTAACAGCCGAATTAAGGTGAGGCCGATCATGACGCTGAAACAGTTGCACGAAATGCACATTAGTACCACCAGTTTGAGTAGCTATATTAACGAAGTCACCACTGACATCATATTCCCCGTTCCTATCGAGACTGTTCCCTGCTCCACCCACTATCACTACCTGATCCTCTTCCGTAAAATTCTTACATAACTCCCCTATGCTTTCAGTCACCTGAACCAACCCTTCACTGGGCTTCACAATGCTGGTGACCTGGTACTCACTCCCCAACACTTCCTGCTACTGCTGGCCCACACCTCTACCGTGGGAACTACCTAACAGCAGAACCTTCTTTCTGTTAGACTTTGCAACTAACCTAGGCCTCCTAATTGCTGAGGACTGCTGCAAGTTACCTACATCTACGGCTACACGAGGCTCCTCTCCACTCAACTGTGACAGTTGGTCGTATCTATTGCATGTATGCAAAGTAAAACTGTCTGAGTACCTCCTCTTCCTAGCTACCTTCTTGCCAACTGCCAGTTCCCAATCCCCACCACCCTTCACCCTTCTCAACCTATCTAGTTCCTCCTTTGCGCATTGTAACTGCACCTGAAGGGCACAGATCTTACGCTCCTGCTCCTCCATTAACTTGTTTCTACTACAGATTCTACATTCCCAGGAGAGGATCTCCCTAAAATGACCACTGGCTCCCCCACTGCATTCCCCCCAATGAAAATACTTTGAACAAATCCCACACCGTAATCCACTACTCACAAACCTACGACAGAGCCTACACTTTTCACTCATGGTAAATTTTACAGTTCCTGAAAAAAAAACTATACGTCTACGTTACCAAAGTTCAGTTACACCAGTAGAACTATTTAAGAACTAACAATAATGGTCTCGAAATTCTCTGCCTACTAAGAAAGCAGCTACTTGTATTAATACTACTACAACACAGCCGATACCAATACCAGCAAAACTTCACAAAATTATTAACTACAGCTGCAGTGCACGCCGCAAAATGTAAACCAAATGTAGTTCGACAGCCTCTTGTATTGAACTGTGCATATTTTTTTTGGGAGGTCTACCTTGGTTCTAGTGTTTCCTTTGGCCATGGGTGTTTTCTGAAGCCTAAAAATATTCCATGGTTGTACCGGTGATCGGACGTTAGGCGGATTGGTTAGTCAGTCAGTGTCGCTTGTTTCCTAAGGAGTTGATTGTAGTGATTCCTCAAACCACCAAAATTCTTGATTTGGCTTGTCGCCATCGAAACCCGCCATTTGGATGCTGATTTCAGATTGTTTTCTCCATACAGCCGCCGTAACTCTCGCACTGCCCGCTACGCGGCTACTACCATGGTAATAAGGCAAAGTGTCCATGAAGTGATAGTGACAGACGAACCTGCCATTGTTTTTTTTTCATCAATCTTCTGATTGTCGTCGTAACTGCCGTCTGCTTCACGTCTGCTGTGCAGCGAGCTACCTTAATTTAAGTATTAACTGTATTTTTTTTTTTACTTGTCACTTCTTCTTCCGTGTGTTTTTGCTTTTAGGAAGCTTTAATTGTCGAGTGCTAGTAATAGTGTCCCATAGATTTCGTGTTTGTTTTGAATACAGTCAGAGAGAGTCCCTTTAGTCAGCCATAGTGCCAGTAGTGCTAGTGTTTGTTTTCAATACAGTCCAGAGACAGGTAGTGCTATTTTCATTGTTTTCTACAAGAAGTGGCTAGCAATCACAGTTTAGTCAACAATCAGCCGCCTTTAGTGAATTAGCAGTCTAGTTAAAAGTTGATTAACTCTCTACAGTAAATTGATTCCTTAGGATAGATAGGATGTGTGGCTGCTGTGTACGGACGCAGGCTGCGGTCAGCCGTCTTCAGGCTGCTGCCTCGGAGTGTTGCGGCAGTGGGGAGTCTGGTGCGTCGCATGGTACACCCCAGGTGTTACATGCTTCTCCCACTGTCCCTGCTGTCGAGACCTCTTCGCGGGTACAGGGCGCGGTTGGGCAACACTATCCCCAAGGGGAGTGGTGGGTTCAGCGGCGGTCGCGGCGCACGAGGCGGAGGGTAAATGTGGAGGCTGGCCGTGTGGCATCGCCCGCTCTGCCTGTGAGTGGACATGTGGCTGCGCCTTCAGCAAGGTCCGAGCAGGCACACGGGGGGAGGGGTTTATTAGTTATTGGAAGCTCCAACGTTAGGCGAATGATGGAGCCCCTTAGGGAAATAGCGGAAAGGTCGGGGAAGAACGCCAGTGTTCACTCTGTCTGCTTGCCGGGGGGTCACATCCGAGATGTGGAGGAGGCCCTGCCGGCGGCGATAGAGAGCACTGGGTGCACCCGACTGCAAATTGTTGCTCATGTCGGCACCAATTACTCCTGCTGTCTGGGTTCAGAGGTCATCCTCAGTTCGTACAGGCGGTTGGCGGAATTAGTGAAGGTGGAAAGCCTCGCTCGCGGGGTGGAATCAGAGCTAACTATCTGTATATATCGTTCCCAGAACCGATCGCGGTCCTCTGGTTTGGAGCCGAGTGGAAGGCTTAAACCAGAGGCTCAGACGATACTGCGGAGATCTGGGGCGCAAATTTCTCGACCTCCGCTATCGGGTGGAGAAATGTAGGGTCCCCCCGAATAGGTCAGGCGTGCACTACACGCCGGAAGCGGCTACAAGGGTAGCGGAGTACGTGTGGAGTGCACATGTGGGTTTTTTAGGTTAGAGAATTCCCTCCCTAGGCCCGACAAGACGCCTCCTAAGACACGTCAAGGTAGGAGTAGGCAAAATGCAACAGGGAATAACAATATTAATGTGCTAATAGTAAACTGCAGGAGCGTCTATAGAAAGGTCCCAGAACTGCTCTCATTAATAAACGGTCACAACGCCCAAATAGTACTAGGGACAGAAAGTTGGCTGAAACCAGACGTAAACATTACTGAAATCCTAAACTCAGATTGTAATGTATGCCGCAGAGACAGGCTGGACAGTGAAGGGGGAGGCGTGTTTATAGCGATAAGAAGTGCAATAGTATCGAAGGAAATTGACGGAGATCCGAAATATGAAATGATTTGGGTGAAGGTCACGGTTAAAGCAGGCTCAGACATGGTAATTGGATGTCTCTTCAGGCCACCTGGCTCAGCAGCTGTTGTGGCTGAGCACCTGAAGGATAATTTGGAAAATATTTCGAGTTGATTTCCCCACCATGTTATAGTTCTGGGTGGAGATTTTAATTTGCCGGGTATAGACTGGGAGGCTCAAACGTTCATAACGGGTGGCAGGGACAAAGAATCCAGTCAAATTTTTTAAATTGCTTTATCTGAAAACTACCTTGAGCAGTTAAACAGAGAACCGACTCCTGGCGATAACATATTAGACCTTCTGGTGACAAACAAACCCGAACTATTTGAAACAGTTAACGCAGAAGAGGGAATCAGCGATCATAAAGCGGTTACTGCATCGATGATTTCAGCCGTAAATAGAAATATTAAAAAAGGTAGGAAGATTTTTCTGTTTAGCAAAAGTGACAAAAAGCAGATTACAGAGTGTCTGAAGGCTCAACACAAAAGTTTTGTCTCAAGTACAGATAGTGTTGAGGATCATTGGACAAAGTTCAAAACCATCGTACAATATGCGTTAGATGAGTATGTGCCAAGCAAGATCGTAAGAGATGGAAAAGAGCCACCGTGGTACAACAACCGAGTTAGAAAACTGCTGCGGAAGCAAGGGGAACGTCACAGCAAACATAAACATAGCCAAAGCCTTGCAGACAAACAAAAATCACGCGAAGCAAAATGTAGTGTGAGGAGGGCTATGCGAGAGGCGTTCAATGAATTCGAAAGTAAAGTTCTATGTACTGACCTGGCAGAAAATCCTAAGAAATTTTGGTCTTATGTCAAAGCGGTAGGTGAATCAAAACAAAATGTCCAGACACTCTGTGACCAAAATGGTACTGAAACAGAGGATGACAGACTAAAGGCCGAAATACTAAATGTCTTTTTCCAAAGCTGTTTCACAGAGGAAGACTGCACTGTAGTTCCTTCTCTAGATTGTCGTACAGATGACAAAATGGTAGATATCGAAATAGATGACAGAGGGATAGAGAAACAATTAAAATAGCTCAAAAGAGGAAAGGCCGCTGGACCTGATGGGATACCAGTTCGATTTTACACAGAGTACGCGAAGGAACTTGCCCCCCTTCCTGCAGCGGTTTACCGTAGGTCTCTAGAAGAGCGTAGCGTTCCAGAGGATTGGAAAAGGGCATAGGTCATCCCCGTTTTCAAGAAGGGACGTCGAACAGATGTGCAGAACTATAGACCTATATCTCTAACGTCGATCAGTTGTAGAATTTTGGAACACGTACTATGTTCGAGTATAATGACTTTTCTGGAGACTAGAAATCTACTCTGTAGGAATCAGCATGGGTTTCGAAAAAGACGGTCGTGTGAAACCCAGCTCGCGCTATTCGTCCACGAGACTCAGAGGGCCATAGACACGGGTTCACAGGTAGATGCCGTGTTTCTTGACTTCCGCAAGGCGTTCGATACAGTTCCCCACAGTCGTTTAATGAACAAAGTGAGAGCATATGGACTATCAGAACAATTGTGTGATTGGATTGAAGAGTTCCTAGATAACAGAACGCAGTATGTCTTTCTTAATGGAGAGAGGTCTTCCGAAGTAAGAGTGACTTCAGGTGTGCCGCAGGGGAGTGTCACAGGACCGTTGCTATTCACAATATACACAAATGACCTTGTGGATGACATCGGAAGTTCACTGAGGCTTTTTGCAGATGATGCTGTGGTGTATCGAGAGGTTGTAACAATGGAAAATTGTACTGAAATGCAGGAGGATCTGCAGCGAATTGACGCATGGTGCAGGGAATGGTTATTGAATCTCAATGTAGACAAGTGTAATGTGCTGCGAATACATAGAAAGATAGACCCCTTATTATTTAGCTACAAAATGGCAGGTCAGCAACTGGAAGCAGTTAATTCCATAAATTATCTGGGAGTACGCATTAGGAGTGATTTAAAATGGAATGATCATATAAAGTTGATCGTCGGTATAGCAGATGCCAGACTGAGATTTATTGGAAGAATCCTAAGGAAATGCAATCCGAAAACAAAGGAAGTAGGTTACAGTACGCTTGTTCGCCCACTGCTTGAATACTGCTCAGCAGTGTGGGATCCGTACCAGATAGGATTGATAGAAGACATAGAGAAGATCCAACGGGGAGCAGCGCGCTTCGTTACTGGGTCATTTAGTAATCGTGAAAGCGTTACGGAGATGATAGATAAACTCCAGTGGAAGACTCTGCAGGAGAGACGCTCCAGTAGCTCGGTACGGGCTTTTGTTAAAGTTTCGAGAACATAACTTCACCGAAGAGTCAAGCAGTATATTGCTCCCTCCTACGTATATCTCGCGAAGAGACCATGAGGATAAAATCAGAGAGATTAGAGCCCACACAGAGGCATACCGACAATCCATCTTTCCACGAACAATACGAGACTGGAATAGAAGGGAGAACCGATAGAGGTACTCAGGGTAACCTCCGCCACACACCGTCAGGTGGCTTGCGGAGTATGGATGTAGATGTAGATGTAGATTGGTTTGATGCGGCCAGCCACGAATTCCTCTCCTGTGCCAACCTCTTCATCTAAGAGCAATTCAAGTCTCTGTCTTCCTCTACAGTTTTTACCCTCTACAGTTCCATCTAGTAGCATGGAAGTGATTCCGTGGTGTTTTAACAGATGTCCTACCATCCTGTCCCTTCTCCTTGTCAGTTTTTTCCACATATTCCTTTCTTCTCTGATTCTCCGGACAACCACCTCATTCCTTATGTTGTCAGTCCACCTTATTATCTACCTTCTTCTGTAGCAGCACATATCAAGTGCTCCGATTTTCTTCTGTCCCAGGCTTCCCGCAATCCATGTTTTACTACCATACAATGATGTGAGCCAAACGTGCATTCTCAGAAATTTCTTCTTCAAATTAAGGCCTGTGTTTGATACTAGTAGACTTACCTTGGCCAGGAATGCACTTTTTGCCGTTGCTAGTCTGCTTTTCATGTCCTCCTTGCTACGTCCGTCATCGATTATTTAGCTGCCTAGGCAACAGAATTCCTTAATTTCTTCTACTTTGGGATCACCAATAATGACGTTATATTTCTCGCTCTTCTCATTTCTGCTACTTCTCATTACTTTCGTCTTTCTTCGATTTACTCTCAGACCATATTTTGTACGTGTTAGACTGTTCATCCATTCAGCAGATCCTGTAATTGCTATTCATTTTCACTTAGGATAGCAATGCCACCGCGAATCTTATCCTTGATATCCTTTCACCTCGAATTTTAATTCCACTCTTGAACCTTTTCTTTCCTTCTGTCGTTGCGTTTTCGATGTACAGATTGAACAGTAGGAGCGACAGACGACATCCCTGTATTACGCACATTTTAATTCGAGCACTTCATTCTTCGTCTTCCATTCTTATTGTTCCATCTTGACTCCTTCACATATTGTATATTACCCGTGATTCCCTACATTTACTCCTCTCAGAGTGTCGAACAGCTCGCACGATTTTACATCGTCGAACGCTTTTTCCAGGTCGACAAATCTAACGTGCCTGTCTTGATTTTTCTTTAGCTTTGCTTGCATTATCAACCACAACGTCAGAGCTGCCTCTCTCGTGGCTTTACCTTTCCTAAAGCCAAATTGATAATCATCGAACTCATCTTCAATTGTATTTTATATTCTTCTGTACGTTACTGTTGTCAACGACTTAGTAATGTAAACAGCAAGTCACCTGCAGTACAAGTAGCCACACGAAAAGCAGAAATTATTTGGTTAGAAGAAGAAATTCGTTTCCTGTATGCGAGAAAACAGCAGCTTAATCTTCAGCTGTACAAAACATACCTTGAATTAGCCAATCTCTTAGAAACACCAACCCATTTCGACAAGATAACTCAAGAAATCAGGTCTTACACAGAAACACTAATGAACAAAAAGAAAGTAACACAAAATAAAAAAAACTGAATCACCTCATGTGATCTGTTGCAACAATAGATTAAGAAGACAGATTAGAGACCCAACATTAGTTCCATGACAGACTTGTCAATTTAACTGACATAGAATTAACAAAACAGGAAAGACAATTACTTGAAAAGGGGCCTAAACACAACATAAACACAAACCTGTCACACAAAATCACAGAAAACGTGATCAGAGAAACAGAATACATAATAAAGCAAGAAGAAACGTTGGAGAACCCAAATTTCAATGCCAACTTGACACGGGAACTTGCAGCAGAAGAGATAAAACACAAAATAAAGGAGAGAAAGACCCAAATCATCTCAAAAACAAAAACAGAGCAAAATATATCTATAAAACTAAACAAAAAACTCCAAAAACACATTGCAATCATCACCAGAGCAGACAAAGTGAATACACTTGTACTGATGAATGAGGCAGAGTACATAAAGAAAACAGAAGTATTTATAGAACAGAACAACATCATCAAATTAATCAATGATCCTACTATGAGGTACCAAAGAAACATTCAAAAACTCATAAATGTCCTCAGAGTCACTGTCACAGTAACTCAAGCCAAATACATGACACAAAAGAATCCCGAAGCACCCAGCCTCAATAGTTTACCAAAGATACATAAAAATAGCTGTTCAGTCAGGCCTGTAATCAAGTTCATAAATGCACCACCTTACCACCTAGCTAGACACTTACATTACAACAGAAATTATACACTTCCACAGACAACAGAAACCTAAAAAATACCAGTGAACTGACAGAAAAGATAAAAGATTTTAAACATACCATCAGCAGCAACCCTGGTATCTTTTGACATCACATCGATGTACACAAATGTGCCAGTAGAAGAAAGAATGATCATTGTTAAAAAGAGCTGCAGTATAAGTGGGACATAAGAAGTACACACATAGATGAAACGGAAGCCACTCTAAAGATTATAACAGAACAGAACTACTTCACTTTCAAGAAAGAGTTCTATTTGCCAAAAGATGGCCTACTAATGGGATAACTCATCAGTGGTCTACTTGCAAATATATTCCTAATCCACATTGAAAACAAAATATTCTGTGAAATCATACATCCAAAACAGTACAAGTTTATATGCTGGTACCAGTACGTAGATGACATCATTAACTTGATTGATGAAACAGATACCCAAATAAAACAATTACACAGTGACACAGATATGATTCACCCAAAAAGAGAGAGGAAGACAGAAGAGGAAATGAAGCTTAACTTCTTAGACATTACCATACACAGAATGAACAACAAACATAATTTTGGAATTTTCAGGAAACCTACAGTCACAGGCACAACCATTCACATCAACTCCAACCACACACAAGCACACAAAGTCTCAAGTTTCAGACACATGCTACACAGGCTCAACAAAATTCGAGTGGACAAACTCAAATACACACAGGAACTAAATGCAATACACCAAATAGCCAGAGAGAATGGGTACAACAAACAAATAACAAACAAACTGAACAATGAAATTAAAAAACAAATTAAAAGAGAACAAACCATCAAAAAATCACCAGCCACAAGAGAACCAAGAACTCAAGCTCCAGACAAAGACAGGATACCAGGAACACCCTACAAAGAGTACAGTATAGCACACACTAACATAAAGTAACAAAAACGTACACAGGGTGGGAAACATACTGAAGAAACAAGGGCTTCAAATATCATTCCACACAAATAACACAGTACAGAAGAATCTAAGATCGAAGTACACCTCTGCAGACAAATTCTCCAAGGCTGGAATATATCAGTTAACATTCAGTTCATGCCATTCAGTCTACACAGGCCAAACATGTAGAAATTTCAAAACGAAGTACTCCAAATAACTCAAAGCTATAAGAAGTGATAGTACACACTCCACGTTTGCAGATCATCTAACACAAGAAAATCACCACCCAAAAATCATGGAGACTGAGCTTAAGATCCTCAGTGAAAGCAACAGTCTCTATCACAAACTGACAAAAGAGGAGAACTACCACATACATAAAGCAATAATACAAGGAAAGAGAGTCCTGAATGAAAATACAACACTGTGCAACGAAACACTGTTTGGAATACTCAGTGAACTGTACAAAGTACAAAGGTGGCTCCCCACAAAAAACATAACGGGAAAAGAAATTCTGTTTTCTTGGTTCTCTCCTCACCGCTCTTTCCATCTCTCTCTCTTTCTGACACACACACGCACACACACACACACACACACACACACACACACACACACACACACACACACATTCAAAATCAGCGCCGTAACAAACACAAGACCAACGATGAAAAAGCGAGCAACGACTGTAACATGAGACCTCTCACTGGGTGTGTCAGATGGGTCTGCTCATATCACATTTCACCACATTTAGTGTAAGTGCGTGTGAGGTGAAGTAGTGAGTTGAAATTTGTGAAAAACCGAATGAAAGCAATGTACTAAATAGCAGCTGATTGAGACACAAACCAGGTACACGAAACAGAACGGAAAATGTAAGTACAGAAACGTACATATCCTCTGCCGTCGATACAGCTCTTCACAAATACGCAATAACTTTCTTCATGGCTAGTTAGCATATGACATGCTGTCAAAAAAACGACTAGAAGGAGCATTAAAATCGATGTTTAGTAATACAGTTCAGTTAGCAATGTAATTCTAAGGTGAGTGTCTAAACGAATTGAAGTAAATTGCAAATATTGTGTTTTCTTAGTCCTACAACAGTTAAATTATTACGAATGTGATGTTGTACTTTATAGCAATAAAAACTTGGTGTCGAAACACGTCTGGGTAAATATAAAATAAACTAATTGTGTTTGCATAAGGCTGATTTCCAAAACAACCCAGTTCTTAGATGCATGAGCTGTTAAACTGATTGTTCGATAATTCTCTCATTTTCCAGCTCTTGCAATGTTCGGAATTTCTAAGATGATGTTGTTTTTCCGTAAGTCAGGTGGTATATCGGCAGACACATACACTACTGGCCATCAAAATTGCTACACCACGAATGACGTGCTACAGACGCGAAATTTAACCGACAGGAAGAAGATGCTGTGATATGCAAACGATTAGCTTTTCAGAGCATTCACACAAGGTTGGCGCCGGTGGCGACACCTACAACGTGCTAACATGAGGAAAGTTTCCAACCGATTGCTCATACACAAACAGCAGTTGACCAGCGTTACCTGATAGAACGTTGTTGTGATGCCTCGTGTAAGGAGGAGAAATGCGTACCATCACGTTTCCGACTTTGATAAAGGTCAGATTGTAGCCTATCGCGATTGCGGTTTATCGTATTGCGACATTGCTGCTCGCGTTGGTCGAGATCCAATGACTTTTAGCAGAATATGGAATCGGTGGATTCAGAGGGGTAATACGGAACGCCGTGGTGGATCCCAACGGCCTCGTATCACTAACAGTCGAGATGACAGGCATCTTATCCGCATGGCTGTAACGGATCGTGCAGACACGTCTCGATCTCTGAGTCAACAGATGGGGACGTTTGCAAGACAACAACCATCTGCACGAACAGTTCGATGACGTTTGCAGCAGAATGGACTGTCAGCTCGGAGACCATGGCTGCGGTTACAGTTGACGTTGCATCACAGACAGGAGTGCCTCCGATGGTGTACTCAACGACGAACCTGGGTGCACGAATGGCAAAACGTCATTTTTTCAGATGAATCCAGGTTCTATTTACAGCATCATGATGGTCGCATCGTGTTTGGTGACATCGCGGTGAACGCACATTGGAAGCGTGTATTCGTCATCGCCATACTGGCGTATCATCCGGCGTGATGGTACGGGGTGCCATTGGTTACACGTCTCGGTCACCTCTTGTTCGCATTGACGGCACCTTGAACAGAGGACGTTACATTTCAGATGTGTTACGACCCGTGGCTCTACCCTTCATTCGATCCCTGAGAAACCCTACACTTCAGCAGGATAGTTAGATATAGTGGGAATTAGTGAAGTTCGGTGACAGGAGGAACAAGACTTTTGGTCAGGTGAATACAGTGTTATAAATACAAAATCAAATAGGGGTAATGCAGGAGTATGTTTAATAATGAATAAAAAATAGGAGTGCGGGTAAGCTACTGCAAACAGCATAGTGAACGCAATATTGTGGCCAAGATAGATGCGAAGCCCCCGCCTGCGACAGTAGTATAAGTTTATATGCCTACTAGCTCTGCAGATGATGAAGAAATTGATGAAATGTATGATGAGATAAAAGAAATTATTCAGGTAGTGAAGGCGGACGAAAATTTAATAGTCATGGGTGACTGGAATTCGAGAGTAGGAAAAGGGAGGGAAGGAAACATAGTAGGTGATTATGGATTGGGGGTAAGAAATGAAAGAGGATGCCGTGTGGTAGAATTTTGCACAGAGCAAAAATTAATCAAAGCTAACACTTGGTGCAAGAACCATGAAAGAAGGTTGTATACATGGAACAAGCCTGGAGATACTGAAAGGTATCAGATAGATTATATAATGGTAAGACAGAGATTTAGGAACCAGGTTTTAAATTGTAAGGCATTTCCAGTTGGCAGATGTGGACTCTGAGCACAATCTATTGGTTATGAACTGTAGATTAAAACTGATGAAACTGCCAAAAGGTGGGAATTTAAGGAGATAGGACCTGGATAAACTGACTAAACCAGAGGTTGTACAGAGTTTCAGGGACAGCATAAGGCAACAATTGACAGGAATGGGGGAAAGAAATACATTAGAAGAAGAATGGGTAGCTTTGAGGGATGTAGTAGTGAAGGCAGTAGACGACCAAGTAGGTAAAAAGACAAGGGCTAGTAGAAAGCTTGAGTAACAAAAGAAATATTGAATTTAATTGATGAAAGGAGAAAATATAAAAATGCAGTAAATGAAGCAGGCAAAAAGTAATACAAACGTCTCAAAAATGAGATCGACAGGAAGTGCAAAATGGCTAAGCAGGGATGGCTAGAGCATAAATGTAAGGATGTACAGGGTTATCTCACTAGGGGTAAGATAGATACTGCCTACAGGAAAATTAAAGACACATTTGGAGAAAAGAGAACCACTTGTATGAATATCAAGAGCTCAGATGGAAACCCAGTTCTGAGCAAAGAAGGGAAAGCAGGAAGGTGGAAGGAGTATATAGAGGGTCTACACAAGGGCGCTGTACTTGAGGACAATATTATGGAAATGGAAGAGGATGTAGATGAAGATGAAATGGGAGATACGATACTGCGAGAAGAGTTTGACAGAGCACTGAAAGACCTGAGTCGAAACAAGGCCCCTGGAGTAGACAACATTCCATTAGAACTACTGACGGCCTTGGGAGAGCCAGTCCTGACAAAGCTTTACCATCTGGTGAGCAAGATGTATGAGTCAGGCGAAATACCCTCAGACTTCAAGAAGAATATAATAATTCCAATCCCAAAGAAAGCAAGTGTTGACAGATGTGAGAATTGCCGAACAATCAGTTTAATAAGTCACAGCTGCAAAATACTAACGCGAATTCTTTATAGACGAATGGAAAAACTGGTAGAAGCTGACCTCGGGGAAGATCAGTTTGGATTCCGTAGAAATGTTGGAACACGTGAGGCAATACTGACCTTACGCCTTATCTTAGAAGAAAGATTAAGGAAAAGCAAACCTACATTTCTAGCATTTGTAGACTTAGAGAAAGTTTTGACAGTGTTGACTGGAATACTCTCTTTCAAATTCTAAAGGTGGCAGGGGAAAATACAGGAAGCGAAAGGCCTTTTTACACTTTGTTCAGAAACCAGATGACAGTTATAAGAGTCGAGGGTCATGGAAGGGAAGCAGTGATTGGGAAGGGAGTGAGACAGGGTTGTAGCCTCTCCCCGATGTTATTCAATCTGTATATTGAGCAAGCAGTAAAGGAAACAAAAGAAAAATTCGTAGTAGGTATTAAAATCCATGGAGAAGAAATAAAAACTTTGAGGTTCGCCGATGACATTGTAATTCTGTCAGAGACAGCAAAGAACTTGGAAGACCAGTTGACGAAATGGACAGTGTCTTGGAAGGAGGATATAAAATGAACATCAACAAAAGCAAAACGATGCTAATGGAATGTAGTCGAATTAAGTCGGGTGATGCTGAGCGAATTAGATTAGGAAAGGAGACACTTAAAGTAGTAAAGGAGTTTTGCTATTTGGGGAGCAAAATAACTGATGATGGTCGAAGTAGAGAGGATATAAAATGTAGACTGGCAATGGCAAGGAAAGCGTTTCTGAAGAAGAGGAATTTGTTAACATCAAGTATAGATTTAAGTGCCAGAAAGTCGTTTCTGAAAGTATTTGTATGGAGTGTAGCCATGTATGGAAGTGAAACATGGACGATAAATAGTTTGGACAAGAAGAGAATAGAAGCTTTCGAAATGTGGTGATACAAAATATTGCTGAAGATTAGATGGGTAGATCACGTAACTAATGAGGAGGTTTTGAATAGAATATGGGAGAAGACGAGATTGTGGCACAACTTGAAAAGAAGAACGGACCGGTTTGTAAGGCATGTTCTGAGGCATCAATGGATCACAAAATTAGCATTGGAGGGCAGCGTGGAGGGTAAAAATCGTAGAGGGAGACCAAGAGATGAATACACTAAGCAGATTCAGAAGGATGTAGGTTGCAGTAAGTACTGGGAGATGAAGAAGCTTGCACGGGATAGAGTAGCATGGAGAGCTGCATCAAACCAGTCTCAGGACTGAAGACCACAACAACAACAATTCACGACCGCATGTTGCAGGTCCTGTACGGGCCTTTCTGTATACAGAAAATGTTCGACTGCTGCCCTCTCCAGCACATTCTCCAGATCTGTCACCAACTGAAAACGTCTGGTCAATGGTGGCCGAGCAACTGGCTCGTCAAAATACGCCAGTCACTACTCTTGATGAACTGTGGTATCGTGTTGAAGCTTCATGAGCAGCTGTACCTGTAAACGCCATCCAAGCTCTGTTTGACTCAATGCCCAGGCGTATCAAGGCCGTTATTGCGGCCAGAGGTGGTTGTTCTGGGTACTGATTTCTCAGGATCTATGCACCCAAATTGCGTGAAAATGTTATCACATGTCAGTTCTAGTATAATATATTTTTCCAATGAATACCCGTTTATCATCTGCATTTCTTCTTGGTGTAGTAATTTTAATGGCCAGTAGTGTACAATAATTGTTTTGTTGTCACTTCCCTCAACAATTTTAAAAATTCAGATGGAGTGCTATCTATCTCTTCTGCCTTATTCTAATACCGAATCCACTGTGTCTTCCCTGTTGGTTCCTGTTTCTTCTTCTGTCGTGTCATCAGACAGTTATTCCCTCTCTTAGAGGCCTTCACTGTATTGTTTCCATCCACCCGCTCCGCCCTCAGCATTTAACAGAGGAATTGCCATTGTAATGTTACCACCCTTGCTTTTAGCTTCATCGAAGTTTGTTTTCCTTTCGATATATGCTGTGTCAGTCCTTTCGACAATCATTTCTTTTTCGTTTTCTTCACATTTCTTTTAAGGAGCCATTTCGGCTTAGTTCCCCTGTACTTCCTATTAATATCATACCCAAGTGACTTGTATTCTGTATTCCTGAATTACCCTGAACATTTTTGTTCTTCCTTCTTTCATCGATCAACTGAAGTATTTCTTCTGTTACTCAAGGGTTCTTTGCAGTTTACATTCTTTCTTCAATGTTTTTGTTCCCAGCTTCTATGACTGCTAATTTTAGATATGTTCTTTCCTCTTCAACTGAATTGCCTACTAAGCAATTCGTTATCGCAGTATCCATAGCCTGAGGGAACTTCAAGTGTATTTCTTCATTCCTTAGTACTTCTGTACCCAACTTCTTTGCACTCTGATTCTCCCTGACTAGTCTCTTAAACTTCAGCCCACTCTCCATCACTACTAAATTGTGGTCTGCGTCTGTGTCTGCTCCTGAGTACGTCTTATAATCAGTATCTGATTTCGAAATTTCTGCCTGAGCATGAAGTAATCTAATATTCCCGTACCTCCCCCCTTGTGATTCCTGAACTGAGTATTCGTTGTTTTATAGCTAAATTTATTGCTTAGCTCAATTAGTCTTTACCCTCTGCCATTTCTATCACCAAGACTATATTATCCCGTAACCCTTTTTTCCACTCTTTCCCCAACAACTTCGTCCCATTACTCCAATTTTCATCTCTCTTTATCTACCAAATTGCCCGTTCAATATCTTCATGTACTTTATCTCTCAATATTCTGATTGTGATACAGGCATTTATACTTGAACTATTATTGTCGGTGTTTGTTTGCTGTCTGTTCTGATGACCCTGTCATTGAACTGCTCACAGTAACTCACTCTCTGCCCTACCTCCCTGTTCATAACGAATGCTACTCTCGTTATACAAATTTCTGCTGCTGTTGACATTACCCTGTACTCATCTGACCAGAAATGCTTGTCTTTTTTCGATTTCATTTCGCTGACCCCCACTACACCTAGACTGAACCTTAGTATTTTCCTTTTAAGAATTTCTAGCTTTCCTACCACGTCCCGCCTCGTAGAACATTATCCTTTATTTAATTACTCGGTTTTTCCTCATGCCGACCTCACCTTTGCCAGTCCCCTGACGGAGATCCGAATGGGAGACTATTCCAGAATCTGTTGCCAATTGAGAGATTATCATGACACTTTTTTTCAATTACAGGCCACATGTCCTGTGGGTAAACACATGTAGTTTCAATGCAATGGTTTCCGTTGCCTTCTGTATAGCCATCGAAAGCTTGAGAACTTTGTTCGAACTGACCCAGCTTGAAAACCGAGATTATTTTATTTAGACATGCTGCTACAAAAGACTCCTCTACGGTGAGGACGTAGTGCGCAGGGTGAGGTTACTGGAAAAACTGCTGAAAAAGAAATCACATCTATTGAGTTCTTTAGCATTTTTGCAACGCTGCAAAGACAAAGAGGTAATTCCTCGCTTTGCTGTAGCTGAGCGCCACGTTAGAAGTGCTGCAGTGGACAGAATTTTTAAGAGGCCATAGTAAGAAAGCGGATACGACAGACAAGGCGTGAGCTTGATCTTAATACTAGAAACCTATTTTATTGTCTTTAGTTTTGGTCATCTACCATGTCGCTATTCGACTGCGAGTGGGTGGAAGTAGCCACAGCAGCACAACAGCGTGCAAGTTTATGCGAGATAACGGGAAACCAACATAAAAAGTTTGACCGCTTCTCTCACGGAGGAATTTCCCTACCGTACAATAAGGCCCATAGGACAATTAAACTCTCCCACCAAGAACTGGACGAAGGGTCTGTATCAGCGCTGAGTAAATGCCTTAATCTTTGTCCAGTTCCGCGATGTCTGCCAATGGTGGATATTGTTAGTGGGATAGAGCAGTGCATTCGGCATCTCTCACACTACGCAGCTGTGGAAGTCAGACTAACCACCAGCCGTATACTGGCGCCAGATAAGCCACTGAAACCTAATATTAGCCAAGAGGAACGACATGTCTTAAGCTTAATAAGTGAAAACGAGGACTTGGTTGTCTTGCCAGCCAACAAAGGAAACGCCACCGTGGTTCTGAACACTGAAGACTAACACCTGAAGGTACTATATATACTAGAAGATGATCTGGACTGAAAGCTTAATCGTGATTCAACACACGCCGTCGTATAAAAGACAGGCAAGTTATTAAAGGACTCTGGTTTACAAGACTAAATGGTGAAGAAATTAATGCCTCGTGTGAGTCAATCTCCCAGGATATAACGACTGATGAAGATACATCAGGGAAATGTTCCTCTTGGGCCCGTTGTTAGTGAAATCTGTTGGCTCACCAACAGTCTGGCAAATTATCTTACAGGATTGTTAGCTACAAAACTGGGACGCTGCGAACACCATGTTGTAAACTCGCACAAATTTGTTGAAACACTCAAAAAAATGAATATAGATCGAAATTCGAAATTGTGTAATTTTTCACGAAGGTGCTAGTAAAAGACCCCTGGATCTTTTGGCACAACAAATTACACCTGGAATCGTCAAGTTGTTCCAACATGTTCTAACAACTGCGTAATTCTGAGTATTGCAAAAAATATTATGAAATGGTGGACGGCACATTGATAGGATCACTAGTACCTCGGTCAGTCGCGTATTTCTTCACGGAGTACTTTGAGGGTCAGGCCCTAAACTCTGCAGCGTTGCGTCTGTCTTGCTTCCTGAGGTACATCGATGACACCTTTCTGATATGGCCTCACTATAAAAATGCACTGAAGTAGTTAGTGAATTGCATGAATGGTGTCCATCCTAACAGTAAATGTACCATTCTGGTGGAGAAGGACGGCAAGCTACCGTTCATGGATGTTTTAGTTGAGCGGTAGGAAGGGGGCCAGCCTGGTCATTCAGTGTATAGGAAACCAACGCACAGTGATCGATACTTGAATCCAGATACTTTTCACTATACACAAGAAAGCGGTCCTGAGCGTGTTAGTACTGTTGTGGCGACTTCTGCCACTTAATCTATCAGGATGACCAAATGTAGTGGGAAGACACCAAATGTAGTGGGTTGGTGCCAGGAGTTGCTATATTAATACTCGGCGAGAACTTTCCAAATGATTTATTTGCTTCCACTTCAGTGCTACGTTCACCTTGGTCTGAGTCACAGGGCCTCGCAATGCTGAGGAAGCGGCCTATGCAATGCACGCTGTGTCGTGCCGGCCTTGGATGGCCCGCTGAGTTTAGATGATGTCGGGATCCCTGCGCCAGCAACCGACTCAGCGCTGCTTGGCTTGAGCCACGGGTAGCCAGCTGCGTCCTACTCCTCGCCGGCGTGGCTGAGATCGCAGCGACGGACGACCGCTCGCTATCCGGCGTCCGAATCTACAGCCCTCGCATCGGGAAGTCTCCAGTGTGTGTCGGGAGCCGAGACAACTGCTGGCTGCAGACCATGTGTCGGCCTCAGAGGGTCGAACCAACGGTCCACCGTGGACTGGAATTCTGGCGCCTCATCTGCTCTGCGTGTAGCCAGTGGTGCAACATGCCCCGTCATCCATGAGAGCTGTCACACTTCAATGAATCTCGTTAAAAAATGACACCTATTTATACTCGGCTGTGCACCTCTGTTTTGCCGAGTGCGCCGCTTCGCGTCACGTATGCATAACACTTAGGTTGGCCAGTGGCCCTCTTCTGGCTGTGACTTGCACCATGGAAGCTGCTGTGTGCGCCCTTTCCGGCAGTTCTACGCCCCTGTGGACTATTTGCCTTCGCAACTGCTGATATGCGTAACTTGCTGCAATCCAGCCTGCACCTGGCTGTAACCCGTGCTCCAAATATTGCACAAAACTAACTTTCCCTATCCGAAACGGTGGTCCTGCTACCGTACTAAGTGCAAAGTTATTTAGGACGACGACCTCCTACGGACTGAATTGCAGCACTTGATACATGTGTTAAGAGAGAATGGTTGTACCAAGAGACATTGCAAACACTTTCAGGTGCCTCTGAAGGAGAGCATTGTGAATTGGCAGAAGAGGCCAAGCTGGCTGCCTTCCAGCTTGTACTGTGGGGGGGGAATGAGGAGCAAGTTAGGATGTGTGCTGCAGAGGCATGGACTGAGACCAGTGTTCCAGCCCACCCCCAAGAGCCTGCGCCCTGTTAAAGACAACGTAGCTCTCCGTGTGCCCAGGGTGTATGGTGTCCTTTGCGAAAGCGGCAGCATCTATGTAGGCCGGACAATTCGCACAGTTGCAGAGTGTGGTACAGAGCACATATCAAACAAAGAGAGCTTGAGAAGTTGGCCAAAGCTGAGCGTTGCCTGGAAAACGGACACAAAATACAGTTTGAAAATACGAGAGTCTCATGTGGCGACAGTTACGATTCCGTTTTAAAGTTCTTATTTTTATTCTCTCTATTATTTAATGAGAATTTTATTAATGAGACTGCCTATTATTATGAATTGAATTTTAGTTATGGTTTGGTTTAGCGATTCCTTTTTAGTGTTCGCTCCTTTTATTTGAGTTCTTTTAATTATGTTTGCGGTGGTTATGAAGTCTATATTGCTTACTGTTCTCCGTAAGTTAAAGAATACGGTAATACCATATGCGTTTCGAAGCAGCAGAGCTCGTTGAGTCTCCTTGCTGGAATTTCTCCACCTGAAATCGCTTAAAGATAATTTATCGCTCTATGGAAATCGATCGGTACAGCCAAGTGCTATGCTGTGTCATGTGTATGGAATGTGGCGTCCAATTTTAGGTCTTGAAATTATTTATGTCTTCAGAGAAATATTCTCGACGAATCCCAAAACCGTGTAAAAGTGCAGGTTCGCACCATCAAACCACACAACACTTCCGAACGACTTGCGTCTTTATAATCACTGAATATTTCCTTTGAAATGATTAAGAGTTATGAACTCAACACACCTGATACTCATTTTGTGCTTTTATTTGTATTTATTTTCTTCAGTACCATAAAACATAGATTACTGCCTTAATGGCGGCTTCCAACAATCTCCTCTCAATCCGACATACAACATCTCTCTTCCAATGTCCAACATGGAATAATTATCTCTTTGCCGTAGCTTAATACAGTCTGTATATCTTTGTTATCAAGTTCCCGCGGAGATGCTTAAATTCTACACAGTATTTATTTCTCGCGCAGGTATTTTACATTTATCGCCGTATTAATTGTCCGTCGCTCCTTATGGGTTTTTGCATCACGAAATGCTACACCTATGTAAGAAAGGCAGCTGAGATTGGAATAAAGAGCAACACACAGAGAACATAGGGTAAACGCTTAATATGGCGTGGGGCGGAATCACGATGTCGAGAGGAAGAAAACACGTATGCTTCAAGCTTCTAGGGGGAAGGGAGGGGCAGTTTCGAACGTGGCGCCAGCCCCTCGCGCCATCTGACGCCATTCGGCCCCGCGGCGGGCAGGAGCTGCCCAACTCACCTTGCGCACGCGCGTCGTTTCAGTCCTCTCTAATAAGTACAGAGGCTGCAATCGGGAATCATGCCTTTATAAGCAGAAAACCGTGCTAGTCCCAAGGAAACATACCATCCAACAGAAAGCCCACAGTGAACTAAAATTACTAACAGGCAGAAATCGGAGATTACATGCCTCCACTGTTCTCCATGTCTACAAAATCCTGATCCGACCCCTCCTCTCCTGTGCAAATGTTGCACGGATGTCCGCACCACCACAGTTCTGTAAGTCCCTCCAAACCGTGGAACGCTGTGCTCTCCGTCTCTCTTTCCACATCCATTTACTTACCCCACTTCTACCATCTCATCAAATTCCCACCCCTTCTCAAACATTTCGAACACCTCAGCATCTCCTATACCGTCCGAAAAATAGATTCCAATGACCCCACTGTCTTCCTTCTGATCATCAACCCTAATATGGTGCCCACCTTCACAAACAGCTCTCTTCATCCCTACATCTACTCCATATCTTTCCCCAACGCAGCTTCAACAAAATCCTTTTCCCAAACAAAGAGATGTGCCCCGATATTTATGGCTCTTTCCTACTTTAACTCTTCCCCACAACTCCCATTCAAGGGCTTCCCTCTTCCTCTCCATTCCCATCCCTTTCCTCTTGCAACCACTGCCCTATCCACACAACGCAATACTCCTCAACATCTGTCTTTCCCACTGAAAGTATTTCCTACTATCCACCTCAGCTTCTAGCTAACATCTCCACAATTCTCCTACATGACAGATCCCTATCTTTACCCCCGTCCCTCAACCCTATTGAATATACTCTCTCCTCTGGCAATACTTCTCATCCTAGTGCGCGCCCTTCAGATTTTAAATGAAACTGCAGTGCTTCAATGTTTATTTTTTTTTTTCAGAAGAATTTGACGTTCCTGCAATGTGCTTTTTAAATTATGCACTTGCGTTTTTTTTTACATGTCCATCTTTGATTTTCAATTTAAAATAGAGAACAGCCCTAAATTTTGTTTCTGTGTCACGTAACTTTTTTAATTTACTTGGCCGAAGAGCGAAGAATTGTGCCTCGGCAGTTAGTGGTTTTTATTCTCGACAGTAACGGCGGAGATAGTCATCGAACGTTTGAGAATTTTATTCAAACTGACACGGCTTGAAAATCGAGAAGATTTTGTTCAGGCATTCCGCCGCGAAAGTCTTGAGTACACTCCACTTGTAACCTACCCCTTCCAACCAGAACTACTGGATTGCGATGCAACTGACCATGATCGCGTATACTTAACGAAATTTTACAGTGAGTTAGGCTGTCGTTTCCAAAGGAAAATAACACCGGTTAGTCGGAATAAAGTGTAAAACAGATCCTTCTGAAGGAAGGATCTATTCGTAACCTAATGTAAATACTGGTGATAATTGCGAAATGGGTGGAATATACTGTAATAGCTCACGAACCTTACAGAGGGGAAAAGGGTACCATGTAATATTTACTGCAAAAATTACCGATAGTACAAAGAAAACACTGATTAGCTAAGGAGGAGGTCATTAAACGGTAGCCAGCCCGGGAGAGGAATGACTCTCCAGAATCTTAAGAAAGGCAATGGCAAAGAAAATTAAGCAATAATTATTGCTTGTCACGCTTTTCAACAGTTTCACGAGGAAATAAATGGATCAGAAAGCATTGAGTTTGCAGTTACTTATTCTGAAATACCAAAGTTTTAAAGTAAAGTTAAATGGAGTTACTGGTTAAATAAATGTAACTAAAACTTTGTTACATAAAAAATTTACTTTTAGTAACCTCAATGGAACGTAATCCAAATTTTAGAAACAGGTAAGCAATTTACTTTTGATTATTGAAAGACTGAATTGAATTTAAGCAAATGAGCTACTGATTTTACTTTTATTACAACAAAAATAAAATACATATCAAGCCAGCAGAAGTCACTCGCTAAGATAAATACAGAATAAATGAAAAGTGCATTCTTATTTTGTGCTGAATCTTTAGTTATTCGTTTTTCCAGTGAAATTTATGTTAATTAAAGTGAATGAAGTTAATACTGAAAATTGCAAATTAGTTACGGCTCTGTTATGCAATACGAGAATGAAATTGGTACTTAGCAAATACACAGAACTGGCAGTAAATAGTTAATCAATTCTCATATTCTTACGACACTCGGTGATTTCATGGAAAGGAAAGGGACCCTGTCTGGCAACAATGTCTGAAGACAACGACAACACAGGTGCCCTACAAGTTTTAACTATTGCAGGTTGTTATTCAAATTAGTCATACTTTGTGAGAGAAATGTCACTGTGTAATGCCTACGTAAGTTTATAATTTTTTGCTTAACAGTCTTATTATGTTGTAGCTGTGCGGACGACGAATCATGTAGCCGACGACAATGCTGAGCTGTCGCTGGTGCTGCTGCTGGATGAGACTCCAGTCGTCTCCAGAGCCACGGATAATTATGGGACAGGCAACAGTTAGAATGGCAGCTTCCTCCGTCTGTCCTTTCCTACCGTGCTCTCAATAGCGGGAGCGCCCACCAATCATTTCCGCATTCTTTCGTGGGTCATTCTGCTCTGCTTCTTCTCTGCTCGCAACGCGACAGATACTCTCCATACGCAAAGATAAACAACGGCACAGCTACTACCATTGCGTCGTTGCTATCGATACATTTAAATTAAGATCCCTTGGCTATTATCCAGCAATTTACAATATTTTCATTATATTTACAATCAATTATATACAGCCAGAAATACACTATTACATGGATTACGTATTAAATATAGTTTCTGTAATAAAACTTATTCAGAATCAGAAGTACAGTACAAGTTATCAACGGCTATTAAAAGGCGAAAAATTTTGAATGGTGCAGAAGCTATTTTATCTGCATTTTCTGTATTACATCCTTCCGTATTCCAGCCAATCATAGCGCTGTATGAAAAATGATACAGTCAGTGAATATGGGTGAATCTAACTCAGTTGTTACGTAAACTGAAGGTGGAGAGGGCAGAAAGGAAAGGGAAGCAACTGTTTATGTCAGCTGCCTCGGAACTTTATGCGGAATCAGTGGTGAGGAGTGAAAATGCATGTTTTACAGGGATTTGAACCCACGATCTCCTGATTAGTAGGCAGTAGCTTTAACTGCTGCGCCACCAGGACACACTGTTTGTCGTGGATCATCTCGACAAGCCTCACGGTCGACACACACACTCCCAACTACTTCGGACATTTCCAAAAGAACAGACACCACACATTTTTCTAATCCAGCTGTATTAGCAGAACATTAAAACCCTCTCCCCATTCCATCCCCTCCCCGCACCTCCACCCAATCAAAAAATCCAAGATGGGGAATGTAGCTCAATTGTACTTTATGCCCCCCTTCTCTCTCCAACCAATCAGAGTGCAGTATCAAAATGAGACGCAAAAATAGGGCTAGGTTGCATTTTGAAAGTCAAAGGTAATTAAGTACACGTACATACCTCTGTATTTAATCAGCATTGTATTAAAGTGATGTGTAAAAATATTTCCATGTTCAAAGAAATTCATTATTTACGTAAAATGGCATGTGCCCATGCTCGCGCGGACGCACATACACGCGAACACAGACACAGACACAGACACACACGCGCGCACGCACACACACACACACACACACACACACACACACACACACACACATAAACATTGCTTAATGATGTATTCCTCTCCTTCAATCACAGAAAACTATTCTAGCAGCCATTAAAATCCAGTTGCTAAGTTTTCTGAGTATAGTACCGCGTTAAATGCAAAAAAAAAAAGGGCTATACTGGAGAAACCCAACGACTGCAGTAGCCTTCTTCCGGATCTGCTTGTGTGTTCTTAATGTGGAGCTGTGGAGAGTCACTCTTATTTTATTATTACTACTCACTGAGCATGGCATTATGTCACAATTTTGAAAGATCGTTGTTTTCGTTGGTCTCTTGTGGAGAAAGTCGTAGGAACTTAATTGTAATAGTTTACTACGGCGTACGCAGTGGCGATATGCTGTTGGTTATTGTTTTTTGCATTGTGTGTCACGACTGGTAGGCATCGGTGAATGAGGCGTGGACTCCTGTTCACCTGCTGTTGGACGAAGACCGCACGGCAGCAGTTACTCGCCGGTACCGGTCGCGTCTCGTGTTGTTGCTGCCTGTTGGACTCTGAGGGGTGGCAGCCAGGATAGGGCAAGCCTGAGTCCATTCTCTCTGTTCATGTTGTTTGGGTGTTTTAGCAACATGATGGCTTCTCTAATCCTTCATTTTATCCAACCCAGATGCTTGGTAAGCATGCTAGTTTCGTTACATACACTACAGGCCATTAAAATTGCTACACCAAGAAGAAATGCAGATGATAAACGGGTATTCATTGGACAAATATATATCATACTAGAACTTACATGTGATTACATTTTCACGCAATTTGGATGCACAGATCTTGAGAAATCAGTACGCAAAACAACCACCTCTGGTCGTAATAACGGCCTTGATACGCCTGGGCATTGAGTCAAACAAAGATTGGATGGCGTGTACAGGTACAGCTGCTCATGCAGCTTCAACACGATACCACAGTTCATCACGAGTAGTGACTGGCGTATTGTGACGAACAAGCTGCTCGGCCGCCATTGACCAGACGTTTTCAATTGGTGAGATATCTGGAGAATGTGCTGGCTAGGGCAGCAGTCGAACATTTTCTGTATTCAGAAAGGCCCGTACAGGACCTGCAACATGCGGTCATGCATTATCCTCCTGAAATGTTAAGGGTAGAGCCACGGGTCGTAACACATCTGAAATGTAACGTCCTCTGTTCAAGGTGCCGTCAATGCGAACAAGAGGTAACCGAGACGTGTAACCAATGGCACCCCATTCCATCACGCCGGGTGATACGCCATTATGGCGATGACGAATACACGCTTCCAATGTGCGTTCACCGCGATGTCGCCAAACACGGATGCGACCATCATGATGCTGTAAACAGAACCTGGATTCATCCGAAAATGACGTTTTGCCATTCGTGCACCCAGGTTCGTCGTTGAGTACACCATCGCAGGCGCTCCTGTCTGTGATGCAGCGTCAAGGGTAACCGCAGCCGTGGTCTCCGAGCTGATGGTCCATGCTGCTGCAAACGTCGTCGAACTGTTCGTGCAGATGGTTGTTGTCTTGCAAACATCCCCATCTGTTGACTCAGAGATCGAGACGTGGCTGCACGATCCGTTACAGCCATGCGGATAAGATGCCTGTCATCTCGACTGTTAGTGATACGAGGCCGTTGGGATCCACCACGGCGTTCCGTATTACCCTCCTGAACCCACCGATTCCATATTCTGCTAGAAGTCATTGGATCTCGACCAACGCGAGCAGCAATGTCACGATACGATATACCGCAATCGCGATAGGCTACAATCTGACCTTTATCAAAGTCGGAAGCGTGATGGTACGCATTTCTCCTCCTTACACGAGGCATCACAACAACGTTTCACCAGGCAACGCCGGTTAACTGCTGTTTGTGTATGAGAAATCGGTTGGAAACTTTCCTCATGTCAGCACGTTGTAGGTGTCGCCACCGGCGCCAATCTTGTGTGAATGCTCTGAAAAGCTAATCTTTTGCATATCACAGCACCTTCTTCCTGTCGGTTAAATTTCGCGTCTGTAGCACGTCATCTTCCTGGTGTAGCAATTTTAATGGACAGTAGTGTATTATTACCTTGCCGCCGTCTTGCTGGTTTTAAGCCACTTCGGATGTGTTGTTTCCCTAGACGACTGTAGAGCTCATGTTCTCGTATACATGTTACTATTGGCTTCCTGTTCTCAGCGACGTATACTTCTCCACACTGGCATTTCATCTCCTACATACCTGCAACACGTAAAGCATTTCCCTTGTTCTTGGTGGAGCCTAGAACGTCATGGATCTCGTTGTTGCTGTAGGAAATAGATTAGTCACCAAGCCAGCAACGACGTTTACCAATGAGGTGACAATATTCAAATATGGTAAGTGTACTGCTAGCTGCAGTTTCTCAGTTTCAGTTGCCTATTTCGGTTCCTTTTGTTTGTTTCCATGGCTGTCTCGATCGATTTATAATTAAAGTTCCCGCTCCTTCCGTCTCGACTGCTACCATAACAACTATCTTGTGACGTAATATTATGCTCAGTGAGCTGTAATAACATAAGTGACTCTTTACAGTTAAAACACACAAGTAGACCCAGGAGGAGGCCACTGCAATCGTGGCCAGAGTGTTGGTTTCTCCAGTACGGTTTTTTGTACATTATGGCACGCTGCCATGGCTAAATTAATAAATTAAAAAGCAATATTTTGCAAAATGTAAGTACCATATTATTAATACATAGTTTTCAAACACGAGTTTTACTTTGCATACTATTATGCACAACCCGGAAAACGATAAACAGCATCAATTACTGGTTTAAGCTCCTGTTGCATGTCCTCGCCAACAGATGTGTGCATTGCTATAGACGTTAAAAGTTCGATCTGTGCACAATGCTTGATGTATGACTAAACAGAGCCTTAAATTAATTATTTTCCACGTCTGTGTTGCTTGTCAAACATCGCATCATTCTTTCCCAGTTTAAAATATGGCAGAAATGTAAAAAAGTGCAATGTTTATCAAATTTTTTTCCACATACTCACGTAATTATTAGATTAGTGACTGAAACGATATGATTTCTAATTGCAACGGAAGGCACTCAATCATATTTTCATGCCTAAATACCTACAAACAACATGATAAAGTAACATTTGACATTAGAATTTAGGTCTAAGAGGTACGTGTCCTAGAACTAATCTTACCTGACTTATGGCTGCAGGAAATACGTATTGGCTGAAATACTATGCTAAGTAGGCAAGCATACAAATAAATAGGCAGCTTTAATGTGATTAACTAAGCCTATTCCTTATGTAACTCACAATAATCCCTCAAAATATTTCAATATCTAAGTTGTTCTCAAATACCGCTTTAGGAGGCGTAAAGACAATGCAACACTAGAAACACGTAATCTATGGTATTGATCGACTATCACGCTTTCATTTCAAGTGATTCAGACCTATGTGCAGCAACAACATTAGGTGAAAGTTGCAACATTTACTGCCGACAAATATGGCGCCAAGTTGTCTAAAATGCTTGCAGAGTGTATTTCATATAATCAACTTTTAAATAACACAACCTTCTTATGAAAGTATGCAATGTGAAATCACAAACACAACATTGGCAAAAGAAAGACAAACAGCATTTGAGGAAGGAAGAAGGTGTTTTATTATCATGTATCACATTAACTGTAGAAAGATATGCTTTGTTTATACACACTTAGGCAATGACCAAAGATGATAACAGAGAGATGAGACATCTTCAAAGGCAGTGGAATCTCAAAAATAAATAATTTTTCATTAATTGTATTATAGGTAGTATTTCACACACTTTACAAACAAATTGAATATTCCTTCATATAAATTCTCCGTATTACTTATTAAAAAGCATACAGATTTTCCTATTGACACTACTGACAAAAAACGTTTAGATTAAGCAACGTTCGTTTTCGATGGAAGGTCGATAAGTATACGACACTTGCAGGCTCCATAAACCTTAAAACTAAGTATTTTAGGCTCTAAATCGTCTGTAAAACTAATTGAAGTACAGGCAGCTCGTTTATTGGCCTACTTCAATAAATTATAAGGTAGCAGACCACAGTAGTCCAGTCTCAATATATGAACTGGTTGCATACGAGTACCAATGAAGATCTAGATTACAGCTTGAAATGCACCAAGGATAAAATTAGAGGACAGTGGAGGGAGCTGCTACATTATGCAGTGTGTGTGTGTGTGTGTGTGTGTGTGTGTGTGTGTGTGTCATTTAACGTAAATAGTGCATATCTTTTAACACGGAGCCATTTTATGCATAATTTTAATGAAACACTGATTAAATAGAGGTATGTACAGGGAGGTAAGAAGGGAGATGACGCTACAGACTTACGCTGTACGTTGTTTTGAAGCCAGAGTGGGCGGGGCTTGCCGCTATGTTTAATAGCCCAAAGCATTAGCTGATTAGTGCTTACGATTGCTTCTTGTTCATTATGTCGGACGCGTGCATGCAAAAACTATTTTAAATAGTAAAACTTACAGCGCTTATATGAATAACGTACCGTCAGAAAGGCAGTTTCAAACGTTTTTCTGCATAATTGCTCCCGTAATACCACACATTTGTCCTCGTTAGTGTAATTTATTTTATGTTGATATATTTCGAATAACCAAGAAGGGAAGGAAGTGAGGTACAAACCATTCTTTCTTAATCCGTTTAAATCCACTTTTATTGCATTTGTGTCTATAGTAAAAGAAGCTGGAACTGCGCAACCAATGCCTGTTTGCTTACTGTTATTGCTTTTTGTTCGTTTCAGCCATTAACTCGTATGCACAACGTTTATAATATTCACGTTTGCAAAAAATTTACCTACGTTTTCTTTGCTAGCCCATAAAAGTGTGCAGTAATGGAAGATGCAAGGCAGGCTATCGTATCTTGTGCATGTCAATAAAGTGAACGATTGTTGAAATGTCAAAAAACAGAACAGCATCGAGTCCTTGATTCATTAGGAGAGTCAGTGCACTAGTTTCACAGCAGTTTATACATCTTCTCAATTTGAAATATTACATATGATGTGCCATTCACTGTGTGATCAATAATAACAATTTACAGGGTAGAGAAACGCTATAATTTTTAAGCACGTTCCAGCAATGCGCACTACTATAAATGGGTTAAGGGAATGGTCTCAAACGCTTAGACCCCGTAAAATGGATATTTTGCTTTAACATGTATGCAAGTCATTTTTTAGTAATGATAACTTAACCTGTGTAATACAGAGGCCTACCTTTCCAACAGTAGCCTATTTCATTATTTTCCCGGAATATTTGTCACCAGTAACTCTATTAGTTTTTCAGGAATAACCAAACGTAACACAATTGGAATGTACATCTGCTTCGAGCATCTGCTTCAGTGCACTTTTGAATTTAATTTTTAGGTTTTCAAAGTATGTAAGTCTATACCATTATTTATGATATACCAATTGTTAGGTATTTAGTTAGTTTCATGTCCGATGTATGATTTGCATGAAAAATCATAATGAAGTGGAACAAGTTATTAAAATATTTTTTTCCTTGTAAATATGCCTCCTTGCTGATCACTTATTAGGTTTTGTGTCTTGAAAAGACAGACAGATGCTGGTCATTAATTCCTACTCGTCACTACAGGCACGTTAGAATAATGGACAATCTTTTGTGGAGTAGCAGGAGTTGTCAAAGAGAAATGTTTTCAGTTTAGTTCCAAATTTTACTTTGCTGTCTGTCAGGCACTTTATATCACAGGCAAGTGATCAAAACTTTAGGTTGGATAAACGATTAAAACTGTTGGTTGCAGCATTGTGAATCCTTCTTTGTGCTACAGACAGCCTTAATGTGGCGTAATGTAGTTTTTTTCTGGTATTGTAATTATGTAGATCATTATTTCTGTTGAAGTACAGTGGATTATTTGCAACAAACTTCATAAGGGAATTATACTGTGAAGTGGATAGATTGCTACTCACAGGTCGAGCAGCAGAGAAGTACGATGAAACGAGTGTTCACATAAATTTTCGACCAAAGCCTTCTTCAGAAAGGATGCAAAGCATACACGCTCATTCGTATACTCAAACACACACACAGGACCTCTGTCTCCGGCTGTTCTAGTCAGGATCATTTTTAAAGAGGAAAGAAAGGCGAACAGTGAATAATTATCTGCAGGAGGAATTTAGAGCATGAGATACTGCACCAGCAATAAGCGCGGTCACATAGCCGTGTCTTATGCGGGGACGAAACCGTTGATACATTGTGGCCCGGATGTCGGAGAGTTTGCGGTTTGGAAGGCAATGAAAAACAAAGGAAGTAATAAAAGTAAACAGTGCAACCACAATTCATGCATACAACAGAAAATACTGCACCAACGGCTCCACTTACGAATGAAATGTGATTCCTTTAAATTTTAGATTACGATCGGGTCGATTAACACACCAGTAAACGGCGCATGCTAGAATTTTTTAATGAAACAACTACGCCTCCACACAATGAAAGCACTACATGCTATTTGGAATATGAGCACAAAAGTCTATGGGTATCCACAACCGTCGAAACTGGACACTGACGCGACAGAGTGACATCACGGAGTATCACCGCGATGAACCATGGAGGTATAAATGCGGTGAACCTTATGTTTCGGGCTACGTAAGATGGCGGACGTCGGCTTCAAGTCTGTGACGTAGTGATAACTCCCTTCTTTCTTTACCTCCATGGGTACGTATGTGCACACAACCATCTTTGACTATCAAGTGGAGTACTACAGCTCACCGCCAAATTTACACATCTTTTTAATATCATTCTCATTAAATTACGTCCTCCTGAGTCACTTAGTGACTTTTAGATTTCCAATTTTTATTATTTCCTGCCTCTTTGGGAACTAAGAAAATTATCACTTCCGAAATTTGTTTTGAGATTTTACTATTCCGGCCCATCAGTTCATACACACAATGATTTTTCTCCATTTATGATAGGAAAATCTGATTAAATGCTACGGTTATACGTCTGTTGCCAGGAATTTACTTTTGAGACTCTGTATGAACGCGGTTTCCACCACCTATTCGTCGATTTCAGTTATTATACTCTCCCTGTCCTCTGGTTGACAAGATGACAAGATTGAAATACTTCTGAGTGTTGTACCGCCTCACTGTACAAAATACTTTAACTATAAGCTGAAAACCAACGTTTCTACCGTATTACAACAGCCTTCCTTATGCAAGGCAGGCTGGTTGTAGTAGAGAAAAAGTGGCTCTGTTTATTGCAAACAAGCGGTGTTAGTACGTCTTTTTTTAAAAAAAATTTTATTGGCCTCAGAATATAAGATGGAGGGTAGGAAAGAAGCGTTGTAATATGGTCTAAATGTTAGTTTTAAGTTTATAATTTAAAAAATTTATACAGTGACACCCACTGTATATTAATTTCATGACACTAGCCGCAGACGACTACGTAGTTATGGCAGTAGGCTGACAGCTCTTTATGCCAGTGATATGTACCGGCTACTTCAGTCTTTTAGTTTTCTTATTTTTCTCCCTTCATGGGACAGTTTCTTTAGTTAAAAATTCAAGTCCTTCCTTTATTCATGGGTATCACATAATACACTGAAGTGTCTTCCTCTCGTATCACATTATGCGGATTTGCTCTTATTTTAAATGCTTCCAACTGTTATTTCTGTAGCGCAAAAACTTTTAAACCAACCCTTTTAAATTTCGCATGGTTTGCAAGTACTTTCAGATCTGGCTGATGCAGTTCCTTCAGACAGTTTAAGTAGTATAGTTTCCTTCTACTAATATGTATATAGGGTGAGTCGCATAAGACGTATATACCTTTTATTTCGTGAACGGTTACACATACCGAAAAGAGTTTTCAGCAAATGTCGGGAGGGGGGGGGGGGGGGAGGGGCGGCGCGTATTTTGGTTAATGTTTTCAGCACTGGTATCAACGGAAATATTGAAGCATTCGACAGCTCTTGAGAAGACAGTAGTAGTGACATAGTATCTGTTAAAGTTGACGTTGAAGCCTGTCGTAAAAAAAGATTCAAGAAGTGTCCTAGAATTTGAGAGCATGGTGGTCGGACTCGGCATTAACGGTGCAAACACTGCCAAGGTGCAGGCCGCTCATTTCTATTTCAACGTTCGTTGCGCGCAGACATGTACACTTATGAGGAGAAGCTGGATGTTCTACTCTTGTATAGTGAACGAGAAAGAAATGCTGTAAAAACAGTACAGCCGTATAGGGGGCCTACGAGGACCCCGCTTTGACCCCTCTTGATTTCTTTCTTTGGGGAGCACTCAAAGATGCAGTGTATGACAAAGCACCGACCACGTTAGACGATATGTGTCGTCGAATTGCCAGTGCATGCTCTACCACATCATCCACTGTAATTACATCTGTTCATCGTTCTATCGAATAGCGTCTGCAAATATGTCTTTCTGTCCATGATCAACAGTTTTAACACTTGCTTAAATAAAGGATAGAGTTATTTGTTTGGAAGACAAAATTTATGTTTTATGATTTTGTGGTTACGCTGTAATAGTCACAAACATATCGCTCATAATTTTAGACGAGCAGTTGGTAACAGGTAGGTTTTTTTAAATTAAAATACAGATCGTAGGTACGTTTGAACATTTTATTTTGGTTGTTACAATGTGATACATGTACCTTTGTGAACTTTTATTATTTCTGAGAACGCATGCTGTTACAGCGTGTTTACCTGTAAATACCACGTTAATGCACTAACTGCTCAAAATGATGTCCGTCAACCTGAATGCATTTGGCAATACGTGTAACGACATTCCCCTCAACAGTGAATAGTTCGCCTTCCGTAATGTTCGCACATGCATTGACAATGCGCTGACGCATGTTGTCAGGCATTGTCGGTGGATCACGATAGCAAATATCCTTCAACTTTCCCCACAGAAAGAAATCCGGGGACTCCAGATACGGTGAACGTGCGGGCCATGGTATGGTGCTTCGACGACCAATCCACCTGTCATGAAATATGCTATTCAGCACCGCTTCAACCGCACGCGAGCTATGTGCCGGACTTCCATCATGTTGGAAGTACATCGCCATTCTGTCATGCAGTGAAACCTCTTGTAGTAACATCGGTAGAACATTACGTGGGAAATCAGCGTACATTGCACCATTTAGATTGCCATCGATAAAATGGGGGCCAATTATTCTTCCTCTCATAATTCCGCACCATACATTAACCCGCCAAGGTCGGTGATGTTCCACTTGTCGCAGCCATCGTGTATTTTCCGTTGCCCAATAGTGCATATTATGCCGGTTTACGTTATCGCTCTTGGTGAATGGCGCTTCGTCGCTAAATAGAACGCCTGCAAAAAATCTGTCATCGTCCCGTAATTCCTCTTGTGCCCAGTGGTAGAACTGTACACGACGTTCAGAGTCGTCGCCATGCAATTTCTGGTGCATAGAAATATGGTACGGGTGCAATCGATGTTGATGTAGCATTCTCAACACCGAAGATTTTGAGATCCCCAATTCTCATGCAGTTTGTCTGCTACTGATGTGCGGATTAGCCGCGACGGCAGTTAAAACATCTTCTTGGGCATCATCAATTGTTGCAGTTCGTGGTTGACGTTGCACATGTGGCTGAACACTTCCCGTTTCCTTAAATAATGTAACTATCCCGTGAACGGTCCGGACACTTGGATGATGTCGTCCAGGATACCGAGCAGCATACATAGCACGCGACCGTTGGGCATTTTGATCACAATAGCCATACAACAACACGATATCGACCTTTTCCGCAATTGGTAAACGGTCCATTTTAACACGGGTAATGTATCACGAAACAAATACCATCCGCACTGGCGGAATGTTACGTGATACCACGTGCTTATACGTTTGTGACTATTACAGCGCCATCTATCACAAAGCGAAAAAAGTGGTCCAACTAAAACATTCGTATTTCTTTACGTACTACACATGTAATAAAAATGGGGGTTCCTACTTTTAAAAACGCAGTTGATATCCGTTTGACCTATGGCAGCGCCATCTAACAGGCCAACCATAGTGCCATCTGGTTTCCCCCTGCAAACTAGACGTGTTTCGTTCTTTGTAGTTTTTTCGTTTGATGCTTATTTCGTGAGATATTTGGTCCGGTCACTATCAATGGACCATCCTATATATCCCCTCTCGTAGTATCTTTGCTCGACTTATGAAACGTCCCCTTAGAAAAATTATACATGACTGTGCTTAAACTGACACACAATATTTTTAGCGCAGCGCAATCTGACTTTCAAAAATCCCTACAAAAGAATGGCCCTGACTAACATTAACCTATACCTTTCGCAAATCACTTACCTCACCAAAAATCTTCGTTACTCGAACTACTGCAATACAGCGAGCGCCACTACTGCCAGCTGAATAAAAGATTCAAACTACTGAAGGCACTAACTACTGGCACGCATAGTTAGCAAATGAAAGATTTTGATAGAGAACAAACAATGTATTTACCTTAATAGTGTTCAAAAGTCATAATGTATATAGCAGTTCATGACATCCAGTCTTACAAATTTCAGAACTCCGCCATTTCTCTCCTCACATCAACCACTGCTGGCGGCTCGCCTCCAACTGCGCAACGCTACGCGCTGTTCACATCCAGCTGCCCAACACTACAATGGCAGACAACAATGCAAACTAGCCACAGACTGCACACAGCACAGCTACTGATTTTCATGCAGAGCGCTACGTGGCGTTACCAATATAAAAACCTAAACAGCCTACTTACAGACTGCTATTACTTCTCGGTCATTTTCCGTCATAAGCCAGTTCGGGTCGCGAGTAGGAACGCCTCTGGAGCACAGTACGGAACTGCCAATTGTGGAGTTGCAATGCGGCACTTGTGCAGTCGGGTTGGAGCTGTGCGGCCTGCGTCGACATGGCTCGCCTGACCATTGCCGCCACGCATCACTTGAGCCGGGCCACGGCCTTGGTGGATCGTTGGTCGGTCGTCCTACCGGACGACGAGTTTTGGCTCGCCTATCGTTCATGAGTCAGCTGTGTGTGTGTGCATCGACTCTAGGTTTGTCTTCGTGCATGCTTAGTTACTGTTGGGTATCGTTCAGGTCTTCGTACAAGTGTTTGTCATGTTGTGTGTGTAGTTGCAGTTATTTCCACTGACGACTATTTGAGATGTTGCCGGCATTCTGAGGGAGTCGGTCGGTTGCTGCGGACGAGGGAAGTTATCACCTCGTGGTGCAGTTAGCTGGGTCCGCTGGCGGTGCCTGCTCAGTGTCGGAGCGTGTGTGGAGCTGTCCGATCGCTAAGAGCTTCGTGGTTCGCCGACCCATGAAGGTTGAGTGGTTTTGAGCATTATGTTGTTGGTTCCGGCGTTGGTGTTGTGGAGGCTTTCCTGTGAGCAACAACGAGTGAAGTGTTCGAGATAGGCGCTGTCAGGTGGAACTGATCAAATTATTTTACTCATAGTCAAGTGCACCAGCGGGCAGCTCAGTTCACATACGCATTTGTTTGGGGATAGTGATACTCGTGTAAGTCTTTGGGGCCTTGAATTCTCGTGTACTCCATCGTGGCAAGCATGCAGTTGGTAGGTTGGTCCGTGATTGTCCCTTGGTTGGGTTTGGACGAATCAAGTGTATTTGGGCTAACCATCTGTCTCGCCTAAGTGAAGGAGGACACACCGATCCCCTGGAGGCTCCTGAGTGCTGTTCCCTTATTTATTCTATGGCATTGTTAATGTTGTTGTAATTTATTTTAAAAGGTTTTTTGGGGCTGTATTGTATTTTATATTTTCAATTAGACAAAGTTAATTGAGGGCCTTCAGCCCTGGAAACATGTTCTCAGTGTTTCCTTTAAGTCCAAACATTATTGCCTTCTGCTCTTGAAAGGTTATTGTAATTTCCTCTGAAAGGTTTTACAAGCTATTGTGGGCCTTCAGCCGTTGGTGTTGCAAAATGAAATTTCTGAACTTAATGTATTGTTTTACCGATTGTTGCATATTTCCGTAATTTTATCTTATTGCGTTTGTTTATCGCTTTCTGTGCAACTTGCGGGCCATCAGCCCTTTTAGCACGTTAAAATATTGTGGTTTTCTTCCTTCAGTAATCATCATAGTATATTTGGAATTTTGAAGATTTAATCCGTCAGCCTTCAGCCTCCGCACGCTGATCTCATGTATGTATACGATTTACCTTATTCGTAAATTTAACTGTGCGTCATGTCTTTTCAAAGTTGAACTTATTCTAAAGCATCTATTTGGAGGCCTTCAGCCGCGAAGCAAATTTAATTCTTTCAAAAGTGTATTTGTGAACTAAATGATAATAAATTACAATTGTGAATCCGACCGCAACTTCCTTGGCCCTTTCCACAACCCTAATTGCCTGTTAGCCCTGCGTGATTTAGCGGGCGTTTCAGTACTTTCTTCAATATCTTCCATGATAGCAGCGCTGAAAACATTAACCAAACATAAAATATGTGCCCCTCAACGCTCAAACATTTGCCGTAAACCGCTTTTCGATGTGTGTAACGGTTCACTAAATAAAAGTGGTGTTATGTCTTACGTGACTCGCCTTCTATGTATATTTTCTTGCGTAATTCATGAGTATATTCCGTAGGTCTGATATTACAAATGGCGACATTTCCTGTTTATTTTACGCTATGACTTGATCTCCTGTTTCTTGCAGAAACATTTCGCCCAAATAAAAGAAGTAAGGCTCTTTGCATAAGCTGATAGGCTATAACGTAGATATATGTAGGACAGGGTAAATAGTCCCAATAACGTTAAAAGTGTACTCCAGCGTAAGAGAACATTTGATTTGTCTTTTTAGTCTGAGAAAGAATCAGCCCAAGCTATCTGAAAGGACTGAGATCGCAGTACTGCTTGCTTTTATTTCCGCCGTTTTAGAAGTGAATCCCTCAAACAGCAAAGAAGATAAATCAGAAAGAAATAGCACACAGTGCTATAAACGTTTATTTACATAGTAGATGCGTTTCAGAGTTTTAAGAGCTGGTCAACTGATGAATAAAATGTTTCTAGAAGAAATAATTATTGTTTGTTGTTTCTTCGAGTTTGACACCGAATATGCTGAAAATATTTAGTACTGGAAAAACAGAACCGTTGTGGTCATAGTTCTGATGGAAAAGTGCCGCTTAATGTTAGCAATAAGATTCTAACTGTGGTGTCACCGCCAGACACCACACTTGCTAGGTGGTAGCGTAAATCGGCCGCGGTCCATTTAGTACATGTCGGACCCACGTGTCGCCACTGTGTGATCGCAGACCTAGCGCCACCACAAGGCAGGTCTCGAAATACGGACGAGCACTCGCCCCAGTTGTACGACGACATTGCTAGCGACAATACGGACGAAGCCTTCCTCTCATTTGCCGAGAGACAGTTAGAATAGCCTTCTGCTAAGTCCATGGCTACAACCTAGCAAGGCGCCTTAGCCTTACCTACTTTGAGAGTTATCGTATAAATGTCTAAAGAAGAACGATGTATACAACAATAATTAAAAGTTAAGTATAAAGCAGCTACGTACTTTTCTTGCTACCATTCAATAGTTATCCTGTTCCAGAATTCACGCCCGTCTGCGTTAGATAGCGTGCCTATCGGCCCCCTCAAAATAACACTGTGTCGGCACTTCTGTCGACACATCACTAACTACGTGCCGTCGCATTTAGCTCTGTAATATACCTGTATTATTGTCATTGTGTATATCGAATATTCTCAGTAATCTATGTTGCTTTTGCGGTAATCGTATCCTCGAGTATTAATTTTTTTCCGAGTGGTAAGAAATATTTCTTAGAATGACATTTTTTATCATTACTATTAGCAACGACTGAGCCTGGTCGGATAGCCGTGGATGTTAAAGCGCCGCCCCCGGGACGCGGATGTGCACGGGCCGCGGATCGAATCCACCCGCCGGATAAACGACGAATTCGGTATGCTGGCCAGCCAGGATGTGGTTTCTAGGCGGTTTCCCACTTTCTATTAGGTGAATACCGGACTGTTAGCCATATCCCGATGCGGGTAAATGATTCGCAAACATTTACAAAAACTTTCCCTCATTGTCACCTGAATAACACTACACTCTGACGGGGTACACACGTTTCGCAGCGGGGGGATTACGAGATGGTGACATATAGGGCATCTGGCCATCCCTTAAATTAATCTTGCGAAATCCGTTAATACCCATGTCGACCCTGCGCCATGCGGGACAAAGGCACATGAAAAAGAAGAAGATTAGGAACGATTGCAGTTTTAATTTCTTTTTCAATTAATTTGCAAGGTTTTGAAGTTTTATTGTTTTTTGTGTTCTGGAAACTCCGGAATGCTAAAAGTAGTGGTTCAGCTCAATTCAGATGAAAATGTCCGTGTGATCTCCACCACCTCAAAAACACAGTGGCCCAGTTCAGCTCAGCATACTCAGGTAGAAATTGTAGCAAATACAGACAGGGCCAAAGAAAATCTTATCGTCAATATTGCGTCATCGGTATGTGTGTTTGACGAAAGCTTGTAACACCCAAAAAATGGAGCGTATCATCAAGGATGATATGGAATAGAATACTGTTTGTTGTTTGGAAAGTGATTGGATCTGTGAGTCAAGTACTAGCTCTTACGTAAAGAAGGAGAAGAGAGAATTATTTGCTTTCTTAAAAGATGTGTAATATAAAAGAAGAAAAAATTGCAGGGAGTGGTATAGATAATTCATATCTACAGACACAGTATTCTTGTTTTCCATTCACATGGCTAGGGCTTCATCAGTGGTGCGCCTGCTCCGTAAGGCTTATTCATTCGATGTTGATGTTCACCGTAACTACATCACCCACGACATTAGACCTCTATCATCGTCGGCGTCTTCCTCTTCCTCGCATGCCATATGCAGAGTGTCTCTCCTAAAAGTAGTTAGGCAAATTTTCTCTGGTGTTTCGGCAGATATGTGCAATTTCATTTTTGCAACCCGTAGTAGGAGCTAGCCTGAACAAATAGTGGTCATCAAGTTTTTCATTTCAGTCCCAGGATAGATGGAAAACGTCAGATTGTTTCCCGTGACGAACAAAATTATTTTTAGTGTGGAATTTCACGTGCCCATTCGACAAAGCGGCCTCAAGTTAGTCTGTTGCAATATTCCTTTTATCGATTTCTATTACGACGGACAGTAAAACACGAAGAATAACCAGCACTCCAGCACCGCCCTGACCCGCACTGGCCGCCATGCAGAAGGACTGCTTATTCGCTGCAGGAGTACTGAGCATTTACTTTTCCTGCAAGTATCTATCAATAAAACGGATGGTGCATGAGACCCATACGGAATCACTCGGTCAAACGGGGACCTAAAACTTCACTTCAAAAATCATTTTGTTCGTAATGAGGACCAAACCAGTGCTTTCCGTCGACGCTGGGCTCCATATGAAAGACGTGATGGGCAGGATTTGTTTGGGCTGACTCCAGCTGCACGTCACAAAAACGAAATTGCATACGGCACAACTTTAAAGTATAGAAAGATCCTGATCGCACAGTTCTTTATTAAGCGCTACGCGTTTCAAAATTTCATCATTAGATTGAAGCTGTAGAATGAAGTGTACAAGAAAATTAACGATAGCAAATATGTAGATAATAACATAAGTATGCATCTAAATATTCCACTATACGGAAATTTCAAATAGTACCGTACTTACATTAAAGTCAATCTTTAGTACAAGTCTCACGAAAATGGGCATATAGACTGATTACAGCGTTACAGAGAGAGTCTTTAATCTCTTCTCATGTAGGCAAATTTGACAGTGCTGTTGTCTGTTCGAATGGAACCAGTGCCAGACTGAGTGGCGCAGGGGAACCATAGAAAGCGAGTCAAAGAGTAAGTATACAACACAATAAAGGGTGGCAGCCAAAAACAGTTGCAGGATAGAATTTTTTTATTAAAATTCTTGACCAAGGTTTCGGTACATATAAATATACCTTCATCAGAAGTAAAACTTCTAAAATTACATCATGCACTGGAGAATAATAAAACAATTATGCCAAAAGGCGTCGTCACATGTTGTACAAATGGAGATGATATTTTACACAAATGGAGATGATATTTTAATTATTGACGACGCCTTTTGGCATAATTGTTTTATTATTCTCCAGTGCATGATGTAATTTTAGAAGTTTTACTTCTGATGAAATTATATTTATATGTACCGAAACCTTGGTCAAGAATTTTAATAAAAAAATTCTATCCTGCAACTGTTTTTGGCTGCCATCCTTTATTGTGAAGAATTTTAACAGTTGCTGCTGCAGCCATGTTTAAAATCTTGAAGTAAGTATGCAAACTTAAGTGCATTGTGATTGAGCACTTGTCAGAACCTCGTGAACAATTTGACAAAAATACATTTATGTTACTTTTATGGTTGAGAAACTCATATATTAACAGCATGAAATGTACATCATGGTAACATCGTGAACAGCGTTACAGAGAGAGTCTTTAATCAATAATCAGAACAGGAGACACTTGCAACCAATAACTGGTGTGGTACAATATAAACAAAAAACCGATGTAGATACTACATAAAATATAACTGTGAAGGAATAAGTTTACAGCTAGCACTAAATAAAATGCAACATAAGTATCACCAAATTGGTCATACTGCAATAGACGATCATGTAATAAATGACAAAACACAATAATTTAGATGATCCCGGATTAGGATTAGTGACAAGAAACTGGATCAAAAAAATAACTATTGTACAATAAAACGGCATTTTTAAATTTTTTATCTTAGTATTAGATCGTATAACAGTCCACCTGTTATCAGTTTAAAACCAGCTGTAATAATTACACTAGTCGAACGAACAATGGTTGACATACATTGCCGGCCGGTGTGGTCGAGCGGTTGTAGGCGCTTCAGTCCGGAACCGCGCTGCTGCTACGGTCGCAGGTTCGAATCCTACCTCGGGCATGGATGTGTGTGATGTCCTTAGGTTAGTTAGGTTTAAGTAGTTCTAAGTATAGGGGACTGATGACCTCAGACGTTAAGTCCCATAGTGCATAGAGCCATTTGAACCAACCATTTTGGCATACATTATAACCATCCAGTTAAGCCTAAATGAGTGGCAACAATTTGAAATAAAACATTTCAACTGTAAAAAATAAATGGAATTTAGCCCAGCTGTACCTCCCAATCTATAAAAGTCTACGTATTACCAAAATTATGCATTCACAAACTGTTATCAAACTCATACGATAACCATTGACTAAACAGAACTTAATTTGAACCGAACTGTAACTGATCTGAATGCAGCTTGTCTCTGTACTAAATGCGCAACAGAAGTAAAACAGTTAACTGACCCTAATCAAAATTTCCACTTACCTCACTTCTTGACAACATTGTTGCAGGTTTCTCGTAAGCACGACAGCAAACAGCAAGCAGGCAGCGGCTAAGCTGGATTTCTGTTTGTAAATACATATTCAGTCTCTTACATGTTAAAATACGTAATGATAAACAGTGGGGTGGGGAGAATAACTACTTCTATGAAATGATATTCCAAGACAACGATTTTAGAATGAAGTATATATTCAAGAAGACAGAGTAAAACTTGGCGTAATCTTCACGCATAACATTGGCCTGAACAATACTATGCTTAACAAAGCGAAGAATGATTTTAAAACTGTACAATATTGACAGAGAATTTCTATAAAAATCAAGCAGATTAATCCATTAATATGTTAATGCATGACTGAAGGAAGTGGGGTGGTCCTTCTCTCAGCTCTGATCATGTTAACTAGCTGAAAATAATCGTTCCTAGCTGTGCAGTGCTGAAGTCTTGCCTCGAACTTCTTCTCTTCAAAAATAACATTGTTCAAAATATATATTCCTTTCACATCTCAATGTACACAACGTACTCATCCTTGTTGTCCTTCACCATATTCTTTATCTAACAGATACAATCACACCTCAACACAGAACCACTGAATACGTCCATCGCCACCACACTTCAAATAAGAATGTTCAGACTGCACGGAGACAAAGACTGTGCTACGACAAGACCAAATATTGTTTAACAACAACGTTACTTGCACTCTCTCTGATGTGCACATAGATAACATACAAAAACCAAAATGACATGTCCACCTTACATCACTTTTCGCTTTATTTTGGATTAAAAACAAACATAAAGGTTTGTATCAGAAGTGTATAACAGCTCAGCTTGAAGTAGGCGCGTGGAGAAATCCAAACAACGTCTTAGCATATTGTGGTTGACGACATATAGGGGAGACACCCGGTATAATCTTAGCAAATGCTTTAAATGGTAGTCTGCTCTTCGATATTCTAAATGGCCCGTTCAGCAGAAGTTCCATTCTTTAACACTGCGACGTCACGGTGTTCGTGGATCTTTTTCTTACGATTTCTATATAATTGCAAAGTGTTCTGCCACCAGTTGCTAGATGTTCATCTATTTCTAAATCTGTTCTATTATTATAATTGAACAGGCTCCCTGCGTCTTCTCCTTCTGAATACGTTGTCTAGTTTTTTTGCAATTTTACGCGCAGCAAATTTAGTGTGCCGCAGACATACATAAGGGACGTGAATTTTTGGCACTGCCTGTAGTTCCGTCAGCGGTCAAAAGCCTTGCGGTCAAGGTCGTAGATCCGGGTTCGATCCCTACTCGCTACATGCTTGTAACGAGCATACACCGGTACAAATTGGCGCGCACTCCCGCATTATGGCCTCAGACGGAGGAAAGATAGCTTATCTGTAGCTAAAGCGCAGAAATGGCAGTTAGATTACAGTGGTAAATAAGGAAGAACAGATAAACAAAAAAGGGAGCTGTATTAGCGCTTCATATATGCCAAGAACATGAATTACAGCGATAAAAGATGTTACCTGCGCGAGAAATAAAACTATAAACTCCTTCCACAGAGAGATAAATCTAAAATATCGTTTAGAGTTACATTACTGCGCTTGCTAACCAGTTGTGGGAGGGAACTACGTTTCATGTCTTTCCAATACCTAACAAGTTAATCTAGCAGTCCACTGAGATTACAACGATTTTAAAATAAAATGCCTGAGTAGTTCTGGTCACCAGAATCTAACGATGGAAGCAGTTGCGTAAGCCATAGATAGTTGATCTTAATTGTCTAATACCAATAAAAAAGGGTGTTTCTCCAATCTAAAGGAGAGTGTAGTCAACCTAAACTTGGAAGTGAATGCTATCAGTTGCAGAGCTGGTGAAGACCAAACGGTAATACTTCTCATAAAGGGACAATATTTGTGAATAAGGAGCTCAGAATGATGTACGACCTGTGAAATTGACAGCGAAAGCCACCGCATCAGTGAGGCAGTACTATATTTACGGTATCAGCAAACATTTTTTCCTGTCTCTTTGTTGCATAAATTTTGGAAGGTAACTTAGCTCTCTTTCAAAACTAAAGGTATGCATCTCTCAATAGCGCTTTATTAAAAAACAGTTCTAGAAACGAAGTATAGGGTAAGAAGTATAAATTTTAAGCGAGTACTGAAACGTATGATGAGAGAGATGGGAAGTTTTGGGGATTAGTAAAGTGGAAGGTGGACGAATATGTTCTATCTAGCAACTATGACGTAAATAATTACGACGTCACACAGGCACATGAGAGGAAAGTGGAAATGGAGTGAGTTCCTAAGACGGACCAAACGATGCATGCAAGCGCGCATGAAACAGATGCTAAACATTTTTACGTAAGCCACTGATGACTAAATAACCACAACATATCAGAAAATAGTTTACCGAAATATGGAAAAAGGGATAAACACCTGACGCCTGGATCTTTGTAATACAGTAGGTAAACGGATACGATGTTATTGGTATAAATCAAGATCGCACCAGAGAGGCTTATAAAATTCTGCTTTAGGTTTCATGTAAATGAACTTATGTTGTAGGCAGCTACACATCGTGAGACATCAGCTATTATATTTAGAGTGTTAAATTCGGGCGTACCTAGGGGTGGAAAAGGATTCGCGAAATAATCTACTAGTGATGAACAGTAGACTAGAAACATAATAGGAAGCCCTGTTGTAACACACTGTGAAACCGTAAGGCGCAATCGACATTCTTCGTGGCAGTAATCGCTCTACTGCACAGATTCACTGAGTGTAGATCAGAAGAAAAGAAGTTGTTGTTGTTGTTGTGGTCTTCAGTCCTGAGACTGGTTTGATGCAGCTCTCCATGCTACTCTATCCTGTGCAAGCTTTTTCATCTCCCAGTACCTACTGCAACCTACATCCTTCTGAATCTGCTTAGTGTATTCATCTCTTGGTCTCCCTCTACGATTTTTACCCTCCACGCTGCCCTCCAATACTAAATTGGTGATCCCTTGATGCCTCAGAACATGTCCTACCAACCGATCCCTTCTTCTGGTCAAGTTGTGCCACAAACTTCTCTTCTCCCCAATCCTATTCAATACTTCCTCATTAGTTATGTGATCTACCCATCTAATCTTCAGCATTCTTCTGTAGCACCACATTTCGAAAGCTTCTATTCTCTTCTTGTCCAAACTATTTATCGTCCATGTTTCACTTCCATACATGGCTACACTCCATACGAATACTTTCAGAAATGACTTCCTGACACTTAAATCTATACTGGATGTTAACAAATTTCTCTTCTTCAGAAACGCTTTCCTTGCCATTACCAGCCTACATTTTATATCCTCTCTACTTCGACCATCATCAGTTATTTTGCTCCCAAAATAGCAAAACTCCTTTACTACTTTAAGTGCCTCATTTCCTAATCTAATTCCCTCAGCATCACCCGAATTAATTAGACTACATTCCATTATCCTTGTTTTGCTTTTGTTGATGTTCATCTTATATCCTCCTTTCAAGACACTGTCCATTCCATTCAACTGCTCTTCCAAGTCCTTTGCTGTCTCTGACAGAATTACAATGTCATCGGTGAACCTCAAAGTTTTTATTTCTTCTCCATGAATTTTAATACCTACTCCGAATTTTTCTTTTGTTTCCTTTACTGCTTGCTCAATATACAGATTGAACAACATCGGGGAGAGGCTACAACCCTGTCTTACTCCCTTCCCAACCACTGCTTCCCTTTCATGTCCCTCGACTCTTATAACTGCCATCTGGTTTCTGTACAAATTGTAAATAGCCTTTCGCTCCCTGTATTTTACCCCTGCCACCTTTAGAATTTGAAAGAGAGTATTCCAGTCAACATTGTCAAAAGCTTTCTCTAAGTCTACAAATGCTAGAAACGTAGGTTTGCCTTTCCTTAATCTTTCTTCTAAGATAAGTCGTAAGGTCAGTATTGCCTCACGTGTTCCAGTGTTTCTACGGAATCCAAACTGATCTTCCCCGAGGTTGGCTTCTACTAGTTTTTCCATTCGTCTGTAAAGAATTCGTGTTAGTATTTTGCAGTTGTGACTTATTAAGCTGATAGTTCGGTAATTTTCACATCTGTCAACACCTGCTTTCTTTGGGATTGTAATTATTATATTCTTCTTGAAGTCTGAGGGTATTTCGCCTGTCTCATACATCTTGCTCACCAGATGGTAGAGTTTTGTCAGGACTGGCTCTCCCACGGCCGTCAGTAGTTCCAATGGAATATTGTCTACTCCGGGAGCCTTGTTTCGACTCAGGTCTTTCAGTGCTCTGTCAAACTCTTCACGCAGTATCATATCTCCCATTTCATCTTCATCTACATCCTCTTCCATTTCCATAATATTGTCCTCAAGTACATCGCCCTTGTATAGACCCTCTATATACTCCTTCCACCTTTCTGCTTTCCCTTCTTTGCTTAGAACTGGGTTTCCATCTGAGCTCTTGATATTCATACAAGTCGTTCTCTTATCTCCAAAGGTCTCTTTAATTTTCGTGTAGGCGGTATCTATCTTACCCCTAGTGAGATAGGCCTCTACATCCTTACATTTGTCCTCTAGCCATCCCTGCTTAGCCATTTTGCACTTCCTATCGATCTCATTTTTGAGACGTTTGTATTCCTTTTTGCCTGTTTCACTTACTGCATTTTTATATTTTCTCCTTTCATCAATTAAATTCAATATTTCTTCTGTTACCCAAGGATTTCTACTAGCCCTCGTCTTTTTACCTACTTGATCCTCTGCTGCCTTCACTACTTCATCCCTCAAAGCTACCCATTCTTCTTCTACTGTATTTCCCCCATTCCTGTCAATTGCTCCCTTATGCTCTCCCTGAATCTCTGTACAACCTCTGGTTCTTTTAGTTTATCCAGGTCCCATCTCCTTAAATTCCCACCTTTTTGCAGTTTCTTCAGTTTTAATCTACAGGTCATAACCAATAGATTGTGGTCAGAGTCCACATCTGCCCCTGGAAATGTCTTACAATTTAAAACCTGGTTCCTAAATCTCTGTCTTACCATTATATAATCTATCTGATACCTTTTAGTATCTCCAGGGTTCTTCCATGTATACAACCTTCTTTCATGATTCTTAAACCAAGTGTTAGTTATGATTATGTTGTGCTCTGTGCAAAATTCGACCAGGCGGCTTCCTCTTTCATTTCTGTCCCCCAATCCATATTCACCTACTATGTTTCCTTCTCTCCCTTTTCCTACACTCGAATTCCAGTCACCCATGACTATTAAATTTTCGTCTCCCTTCACAATCTGAATAATTTCTTTTATTTCATCATACATTTCTTCAATTTCTTCGTCATCTGCAGAGCTAGTTGGCATATAAACTTGTACTACTGTAGTAGGCGTGGGCTTCGTATCTATCTTGGCCACAATAATGCGTTCACTATGCTGTTTGTAGTAGCTTACCCGCATTCCTATTTTCCTATTCATTATTAAACCTACTCCTGCATTACCCCTATTTGATTTTGTGTTTATAACCCTGTAGTCACCTGACCAGAAGTCTTGTTCCTCCTGCCACCGAACTTCACTAATTCCCACTATATCTAACTTCAACCTATCCATTTCCCTTTTTAAATTTTCTAACCTACCTGCCCGATTAAGAAAAGAAGTAGAATATAATAAATAAAAACGAGAGGAAGAAAGGAAGGTTAGGGTCTAACGTCCCGCCGCAAAATAAATAACGAAATAATTAATGGAAATGAAGCACAGGCGTATGGCAAGTACACAAAAAAGGCGATTGGTAACTGTCGAAATATACTGTAAACCGTGAAAGAAATAGAAATCACGCAAATTCTTTGAAAGGAAGTGCAAGGAAGGAAAATTACAGTGGCTGCGACAGGGAGGGGGAGAAATTAAGAAAGGATGGTCAAGGAAAAAGGCTGAAATGTGCTGATGAAAGTTAAGCATAATTTTGGAATAACAGAAGGGTAGGCTACTTAGCACACAATAAAACATAACAAAAGAGAAGAATTATTGACGGAGAACGGTAGAAAGGAGAGAACTAACTCGTTATCATCAAGACAGTGGAAATCACAGTAGAAGAACAAAAATACTTCTGTTTTCTTTCCATACGGGAGGCACGAAATAAGAAAGAAATTAAGACTTAATTTACGCCGTCCAATACAGCTTACAGTTCCCATAACGAGAAACATTGGACTAAAATTGCGAAAGAAGCGCACCATGGAGCACAGCATTGTGTAAAGGCGAATGCCGGAGATTGAACAAAACCTGAGAAGCAACGGGGAGCACTGTTAATATGATGCTACAAAATGATATAAATATTACGTGAACATACACAGAATGACATGGAAACGCAATAGAAGTAAAACCAGTGTATTCAGAGCTACGACGCTCATTATGTACTTTTCACGATAGGTTATGTGTCAGTCTTGCGTAACCAAACACTTTTGGGTTGATTCCAATGTGATGAATCGGTAGAAAACGTCGTATAACGATACGAAACAAAATGTGAAAACCTTTTGTGAGCCTTTAGGACGTATAGATGCAGGCGGGGTTGACACAGAGTCCACCCTCAAAGGGAATAGCAGGCAGACAGCACCCTAACACAGGAAAAAACTGTCGTTCCAATGAGCTTTCTGCTCTATTCTCTAACGGAAAGATCACATCCTGCTGAACTGTTCGTCATCAAACGACATCCCCTACTATATTAAACCCTGATCCATGTTTTTCAGTGTCATGCACCCACTTCTCCGTTAGATAACTATCTCGATATTTTTTTGTCTTTTAATCCAGCCCAGAACATTCTCGGCTTGCCTACTACATATTTCATCAGTTATGTGTCTGGCCCACCTGTACTTCTTTTTTCTTGTAGTCATAATTACGTGTTACACACCAACCAGTGGCCTAGTCCATTCGTTTGCTTTCTTGTTTCTCCTGGCAGCTACCTACATGCATCTATGGATTGCTAGCTGCGCAAAACCAGTTTTGAAAAGGTTGAACCTATACATAACTTACGATACAGAACTTTTTATTGTGTGTTGAATATAAATACAGAAATCTGGAGTCAGAAACTTTCTTGCATTATTCGTTTATTTCATTAACTCATTTCGAAAACTAGTTAGTGAAATAAACGAACATTTGAAAAAAGTGACTGAAGGTATTTTCTGTATTTACGTTTGTATTCAGTTTTGAATAGTTTTCGTTTTTAAAGCTCATGTCACACCGCAGTATTCTGCCACCTGTTCATATCTCCAGAGTTCCAAGTTATGTATTTAGCTTTTCCCGTATTTTCCTACTAATATATTTCTTAAATTTTGGGCACTTGTCTCTATTTAAGAGGTTTAATCTCACATTCTGTAACTATAAGTTCATTCCGATATGAATGCATGATGTCTATTCTTTTGGACGTGCCAAAAGGACAAACAGTGTGTGTTCATGTATAACTGATTCGCCTTGATGGGCAGTGAATCCATCACCTGCAGTGCGGATGAACAATTACGTTCGGCGTCCTGCGAGAGTCTCAGAGAGTAGCTGGAATGAAGGAAAGGGGCTGCCGACAGGTGGCTTTTATTGGGATTGTGTGTCGGCCGAGAGCGTGCCGAGATAGCCCGCGCAGTGGCGGTAAACACTGTGTTCGGACAGCACAATGATTAACGCAACTGCGTGGTGAGCAGGAGATCCCGGGTTCGAATCTCGATGCAACTGACACCAATAGTTCTTTTCCTTTCCTTTCTTACGTTTTTAGCTTGCCTTGCCTTTTCCTGATTGTATATACTGACGGAAAAACTCGTACCATCGAGAAGAAGTTGTGAGAGATAAACAAAAGTTGATAGGCGCGTTTCTAAATCTGAATTATGATGTCTGTCCAGATTTCGCTTCAGTCACTCTAGTAGCGCCAATATCAAGTTGCTGTAAATACACCCTGTAACAGTCGTGAGCATTAGTTACCTTTTAAAATTGGAGGTGGTGAATTGATGTTAGTCAAGAATGTCTTTAAGCCGACAAAGACGCCATTATCAACATATCACTGAGTTTGATCCAGATCGTGTAATAGGGCTACGAGAAGCTAGATGCTCCTTCTGCGATATTACAGAAAGACTTAGCAGGAATGTAGCCATTATATATGATTGCTACCAGCGGTGGACACGAAACTGTACGATCACAAGGTGGTCAGATTCCGGACGGTCACGTGGCACCACCGAGAGGGAAGACCATCGTGTTCGGCGGATTGGTCTGGCGCATTGAACTGCATCTGCAGCGCAATTTGAGCAGTAGTTGTACCACAGTGACATAACGAACTGTCGCAAATCGATTACTTCAACGGAAGTTCCGAGCCAGACGCACTGCAGCGTGCATTCCACTAACCCTAAACCCCCGCCATTTGCGACTTCCGTGGCGTCAAGCGGGAGATGATTGGATGGCAGGATGGAGATAGTTGTATTTTCTGATTAAAGTTGGTTCTGCCTTGGTGCCAGTGATGGCCGTATGTTGGTCATACGGAAGCCAGTTGAGGGCCTGCAACCAACCCGTCTGCGAGCTAGACACACTGGACATGCACCTGGAGTGAGATATTGTATGACAGCAGGAGCACTCTCGAAGGTATCCCACTCAACCTCACTGTAAATTTGTACGTCAGTCAGATGATTCGACCTATTGTGCTGCCATTCATAAACAGCTTCCACGGTATGACTTCCAAAAAGATAACGCGCTCCCGCATACCACTGTTATAAGCCAACATGTTCAATACAGTGACGACGTGCTGCGTTGTCCCCGTCGATCACCAGATCTGTCTGCAGTCGAGCACAGATGGGAAATCATTAGACGACAAGTCTAGCGCTATCCACAGCGTTAACCGTCCCTCTATTGACCGACCAAGTGCAACAGACATGGAACTCCATCTCACAAACTGACATCCGTCACCTCTACAACACAACATTTGCACATCTGCATGCATACATTTAACAGTTACACCTGTTATTAATGGCCGGCCGCGGTGGTCTAGCGGTTCTAGGCGCTCAGTCCGGAACCGCACGACTGCTACGGTCGCAGGTTCGAATCCTGCCTCGGGCATGGATGTGTGTGATGTCCTTAGGTTAGTTAGGTTTCAGTAGTTCTAAGTCCTAGGGGACTGATGACCACAGATGTTAAGTCTCATAGTGCTCAGAGCCAGAGCCTGTTACTAATGTTCCAGCATTTCACATTTGCAATGTCTTATCTCGCTCTTAAATTAACCTGTGATCTTGAATTGTTACTCACTTAAATATGTCACCAAGACAAATGTATTCGCAAAATGTCATTACTCTACATTAATTATTTTTTGGCTTTCGGTCACTGTACTTCTTGAAGTTCTTCTGAAGTCGTGTAATCTCGCGTTTTTAATTGTAAGCGTAAATTCAGGTAATCTGTAGCGCAGTTTTCATTTCTTCTGAACAGCCAGGTACACAGCTCATTAAGACATCATCGCCCATTCGTGACTCGTGAGGAGAGTAACAAGTTGCACGTCTAGGTTTACTTCTTCAGTTAGCCTCGCTAGCGTGGGTAGACTGTGTGCATGCTCTGTGCGGATACAGTAGCTGGCTGTAGTTCGCGAACAGCTGAATGAACTTTGGCTACCGTCAGCCATCTTCAGGCTGCTGCCTTGGGGTGTAGCGAAGGCGAAGAATGTGGCGCATCGCATGGGACATCTCAGGTGTCGCTTGTCGTCCACGGATTCTGCTGCCGAAGCACCTCCTAGTGTACCCGAAGCGGTGGATACGTCCTCATACCATGGGAGACGTAAACACTTTCGCGTTTCTAAAGGCGGAGGTCCAATGTGGAGCCTGGTTGTACGGCCTCGTCTATTCGTCCTCTGAGACAGCGGGTAGCCGTTCCTTCAGCAGAAACCGAGCAGCAACACGAGGACGGCAGCCTGATAGCTATAAGAAGCTCCAACTTCAGCCTTGTTATGGATCCCCTTAGAAAGACAGCTTTCAGGGCTGAAAATAAGGCCAATGTGCACTCGGTGTGTCTGCGGGGGTGGCCTCATTGGAGTTGTGGAGACGACCTTGCATGTGGCTATCAAGTATGCAAAGTATAGTCGTCTACAATTTGTGGCTCAAGTTCTCGGGTGCAAGCATAGCTCGCAATTTGCAGCACTGTTCCCAGAGTTTATCGGGGTGTAGTTTGGAGCCGAGTGGATGGTCTCGGCCAAACGCTTCGTCGACTCTGTGAGGGTCTTGGCTGCAGATTTGTGGTCTTGTGGTATCGGATTTGGAACTCTAAGACGCCTCTTTACAGGTCAAGTATTTACTACACAAGGGGAGCAGCTACTCGGGTAGTAGAGTACTTGTGGAGTGCACATGGATTTTTTTAGACTAGGTGGTAGTTTCAAGATACTCTCATGAACTCCCGCCAGTCGATACGCCGACGCCGAAATCAGACGACGTTCAGAGTAAACACACTTCGACAGGCAAAATTTTATCGGTAAGTTGCTCGAAGTAATCGTCACAGAGTTCCGAATTTACAGCCCTCCAGGAAAGTCCTCAAACTCAAATTATTCTTGGGACCGAGAGCTGGCTCTGAGACATGTTACCGAGGCATGGAACGTGTATTGGAAAAATAGATTAGACGCCACAGGAGGGGGAGTCTTCATTGCAGTTGACAAAGATGTTGTCTCTACTGAGGTCGAAACTGAGTGTGACAGTGAAGTTATCTGCTCGCGTATAACATTTCTAGGTGAAACAGTTCTAGGTGAAATCAGATTAATTGTTGTACTTTTATCGGCCATTGAATTCCGCTGTGGCAGTTCTAGAGTCATTTAAAGAAAGTCTGCAGTCAGTAGCGTGCAAATACCCAGACCATGCAATACTAGTTGGAGGTGACTGCCTACTGGCTAGAGACTGGGACGTCTATGGATTAATTGTGAGGGGTACAGACTGCCTTTGGAAGTACTTTTGAACCCTTTTCCCGAAAATTGTCTTCAGCGGCTAGTTCGGCAGCCTACACGCAATGGAAATATCCTAGACCGCGTAGCTACAAAAGGGTCGGACCTTATCGATGGTGTCAGTGTAGAGACGAGATTAGTGATCATATTATCATAGCGCCGATGGTTACGAAACCTAGTAAATCAGTCAAGAAAGCTAGGAGAGTAGTCGTGCTAGAAAGAGCGAATAAGTGGTAGTTAACATCTCACTGAGACACTGAATTGACGTCGTTTAGCTCCGGTATGAGGGACGTAGAGGAATTATGGGCTACAGGGCAATGTTCAACGTTACCATGTTATAAATAGCGTATATTGCCTGAGGATGCACCGATAAGTGGTGCGAAACCGGTCGCAAATTTAATAAAAATCATTGATACAGCCAGTGCGGAATTTTCTTTGGAAAAATGTCGAGGTTTGGCTGTGGTTGCCCGCCCTACAAAACAACATTATGGGCGAAGTTTAAACAGATTGTTAATCGTGCTCTGGAGAATTATGTGCCTAGGAAGCGGATTGAGGACGAAAATGAGCCACCTCGGCTTAACAATGAAATTCGGAAAATGCAGAGGAAGCAAAGTCTATTGCACTCTCGGTTCAAAAGAGAACGCGCAAATGAAGACAGGCAAAGGTTAATATAGATTAGTGAAAAGATCTATGCGCGAAGTTTACAACTACTGCTCATATCTTAGCAACAATATGGCCGAGAAGCCGAGAAAATTTTGCTCCTACGTAAAGTTGCTAAGCGGTCTAAGGCTTCCATCCAGTCACTTGTTGACAAATCTAGTATGGCAGTGGGTGACAGCAAAACGAAAGCCGAAGTTTTAAATTACGCTTTTAAGAAATCCTTCACGCAGGAGAATCGTAAACACATACCGTCAGTTAAAGTTAAAAACTTCTGGGTTGTTAGTCCGCGTCACATTTTCTTCTAAAATAATCGACGTTTCCACCTCTTTGCTGGGATCATCTTCAGGACGTTTCGGTGTCCACTGTTGATAGCAGTAGCTAGGCCACGAAAGCCTGCAGACTTACATACCATCCGTTGACGATCACACAGAGTCCTGCATGGACGACATCGAAATAAGCATCCCTATCGTACAGAAAGAATTGAAACCAAATAAATTGCTAGTTCCGGATGGAATCCGTTTTCGGTTTTACTCTACGGAATTGGCCCTTAGCTTAGCTTGCATTTATAGCGAATCTCTCGTCCACCACAAAGACCCAAGCGACTGGAAAAAAAGCGCAGGTGACTCAGCGCAGGTGACTCCTTTATATAAGAAGGATAAAGAAACGACTTGCAAAATTACTGACCAATATCCTTGACATCGGTTTGCTGCAGAATTTTTGAACATATACGGAGTTCGGTTGTCACTAATTTCCTTGAGACCGAAAAGCGTTTGTCCACGAATCAGCACGGTTTTAGAAAGCATCGCACATGCGAAACTCAGCTTCCCTTTTCTCACATAATACACTGGGAACTATGGCTGAAGGGCAACAGGCAGATTCCACATTTCTAGATTTCCGAGGTGCATTTGACATTGTGTCCCATTGCAGAATGTTAACGAAGATACGAGGATATGGAACATATTCCCAGATACGCGAGTGGCTCTAAGACTTATTAACTAATAGTACTCAGTTCACTTGCTGAAGCTGGGATTCACAGCCATAAAAAACTTTTTGAAGGACATCATCTTTACGCCAGTGACAGTTATAAGTTTTTATTACGCACTATTGCAATTGCGGTCTTAGGCCATTATCAAGTGCTGCTGAAAAATATAGAATGTTTAAAAAATTATTTTACGGATTCATTATGTATCTTGACATTATGCTGATTATACAAAACATTTTAACTATGTAGCCATGTTGTAAGCTGACACATTTGTATGTCTTTTTTTTCCTTTATTGAGATTCGATTCCGCCCGAAGGGGGCGGGCTGACAGCAGCTTAGCACGCCACCTTTCAACCTACAGAATTTTTTTTAAAAAAAAATGAAGATAATGAATAATAAAAGCAGGCGATAAAATCGGTGACTTAAATGGTAAAATGGCAGAAAATTGTGGAACTTAAAACATAAAACAAAGGGGTGGCGGTGCTAATAAAACACAGAGGAAGCAGACAGTTAAAATAATAGACAGACAATTAAAAAACACGGCGACAGCCTGATTTCTGTTCGCAAGAGATATAAAAATCACACCCAGCGACAGCATGATTTCTGTTCACAACACTTTGGAAAATACGCACAACACTGAAAACTCACTTGAACACTGCACTAAAAAGTTGGCACAAATAAGACACACCACAGCCGAGGGCAGATGGAGGGAACCTGGAGAGATGATGGGAAGGAAAAGGGGGAAGGAGAGGAAAAACGAAGTGTGGCAGAGGGGGGGGGGGGGAAGAAGCTGATGGAGGATTTGGACTCATAAAGGGGGGGGGGGGGAGCTGGGCAGATGCGAGAGGGAATGGGCAAAGGCAGAGGAGGGGAATGCAAAAGGTCTCAGGGAGGGGGGGGGGGAGGGAAGGGAGGCAGAGAGAGGGTAGGTGGGAAAAAACAGAATGGAAGGGGGGGAAGAGGGAGCCTGGGGAAAGGACAGAGGAAAGGAGGGGAAGGTGAGGATCAGGAGATTTATCCCTCCTATCAACTCTGTTCCTCACCTCCCCCTCCTTTCCTCTGTCCTTTTCCGGGCTCCTTCCTCCCCCCCTTCCATCCCGTTTTTTCCCTGCCTACCCTCTCTCTGCCTCCCTTCTCTCCCCTGAGTCCTTTTGTGTTTCCTTCCTCTGCCTTTCCCCATTCCCTCTTGCATCTGCCCCCCCCACATCTGCCCTTGCCTGTGGTTTGTCATCTCCGTGCCGACTTTTTAGTGCAGTGTTTCCAGTGATTGTTAAGTGTTATGCGTCTTTTTTGGAGTGTTGTGAACAGACATCACACTGTCGCTGGGTGTCATTTTTTATATCTCTTGCGAACAGAAACCAGACTGTCGCCGGGTTTTTTTAATTGTCTGTCTACTATTATCCCTGTCTGCTTCCTGTGTATTTTATTATCATCATCCACCATTTGTTTTATGTTTTAACTTTCCACAATTTTCCGACGTTTTACAATTTCCATCACCGTTTCATCGCCTGCTTTTATTGTTTCTTATCTTCTTATGTTTTAAAAATTCTGTAGGTTGAAGAGCAGCGTACTAATAAATATATATATATAAAACTTAGGCATTCTTTTTTACCCACTCTTTTAAATTTGTACAAACATATATTATTACGTCATAGGTTTATTGTATTAACTGACAGAGGCAGTGAGATGTCATGCAGTACCTCATGTGCTACCACATCAGTAGCACACTCCCATGAAGCAACCGTCACTAAAATCCAACACAGTTGGCGTAACATTTTGTCAGCTTTACATGCATTTTCAGTACATAAATTGGTCATCAACATAGCCAAGGAAAGTAATATGAAAATAAAATATAGTACGTCTCCTCTAAGTCAGTTATATAAAACACGCTACCGGCATCGAAGAGTAAAATAATAAATCGTAAAAAAGCGTAGAGTATCGTTTTGGCGGGAGTTCGTAATTTTATAAAATTCGTACTACACTGCATTTGTATTCGTCGCTGTATAAAAATCATAATACACTGCATTAATACGTTTGCGTGAGCCTAAGTCTGAGCTGCTATTAGCGTGTGCATCGTAAAAAGATCGAGTAAAATTATCTGAGAATCGTTTGTTTCTCAATTCAGTTTGGTCATTTAGAAGATTATCAGGATCATTTTTGAGATGCTTGTATATTTCCATGTCTTCAAGGACGCTTATAACTTATCCTTTACGTACAGTGTGTAATATTGTCAGGGCTGTATCGATGTTACTAACATTATGTTTGTTTTCACTTAAGTGTTTGCTAAACGTAGAGGTGCTATTTTCTGTCTGTCTGACATGTTCTTTAAATCTATCTGTAAATGTTCTCCCTGTTTGTCCGGTGTAGTATTTCTCACAAGTATCACATTCTATTTTATGAACTCCTGATTTTGTAAATTGGTTAGTATTATTGTAATTGTGTATTAATCTGTTAGCTAGGGTGTTATTGGTCAGCTTCCACACGAGTAGTAGGGGATTTGTGATAGGTTCACCTTGAGCATCAGGCTAATAAAGTATGTGTTTGAGTTCCGACATGTGCAAAGGAGATGACTGTGGAATAGTGTGATAGCAGAGGGAATAGTATCTAAAGTGATAACGATGGTACAGATATTTCTATTTCCAGAGCCACTGCCCGCAGCAGGGTGTATTTCCGATACTTCGTTCAGTTGTCCAACATTTTTGTGATCAATGCACCTTTCATCGCTCCACACAAATACATGTACATATTTGACAATTGTGGCTGACTGTGTAGTCGAAAGATAGCAGGTCTTATTACACTTATTAAGTAACATTAAATTCAAGAAAATTCTTAATATTAGATTCCCAATACAGAACCTCCACAAAATAAAACGGCTTGGTAGACTACCTCCGATAAGTTTCTTGGGGGACTTGGCTCATTTCTGTGCACTGCAACACATAGGCTAAAGAGCTAAAATAAGGGTCACCTGTCTCACGACGACCTGCGAAACAGGGTTAAAATAGTCTCGTCTTCTACATCACCAATAAGTGTCCTGTAGCCATCTGACTACTTTCAAAAAATACCAATATCAGACCACTGGATTGGACAAAAAATACCGCAGTCAGTTTCTACACCATAAACAACCAGTTTCTATCATTTCCTTTATAAACAACCTAGAGTCACAGTCTAAAGTCAAAGAGGATAAGAACATACACAAGAGTTCCGTCCTTTACATTTTATTGGAGCAAAACGTAGTTTATTTCTTCTAACAACCATCGCGAAGTCTGCTTGTTAGTTAAACAATACCTGTAGCTAGCTAACTGATCCACGTTCCGTAGGTGGTGTCCTCCTAAACAATCTCTTCAGGAACAGCCTGTGTACGCTTGCTAGAAAGCAACAGCATGCCGTAAAAACAGGCAACTGACTGTGATATTTCCCACGCATGCGCATGGAAACTCATTTCCGAAAACTTTCTACACTTTCCGTTCAGAGAGAACAACTTCATTGATCCCTGAGCGTAGACTTCCGAAATACAAGCCGCCACACCACCTCCGCTCCTGAGAGCTCAAGACTCGCCTCCTGCCTCTCACCAGGGCTGTCAGCCGTGTCCTAGACTTCACCTGCCCCCAACCGCTCCACATAAGTAGCTTAAAATGCTGGTTTTGGAACCAGTCACCCTCCAAAGCAGCAAGCAAGCCCTTTGTCATGCCGTATCGTGTTAACAGTCGTAGAGTGCTCCTGTTCTCACCACTTGCAGGAATTTGTTTCCCAAAAGATATTAGGTAACGCCAGCCATTCTGTGGAACCAGAGAACGGACATTGGTCTACAGACGGGGGAAAAGTTCCCGTGTTCCGCAGAACCGGTGCTGTCGCCCACAATGGTGACCAGTCGTAGGTGAAGCCCAGAAGCCATGCGTTATGCCTTCGACTTGTTTGATGCGGCCTGCCACGAATTCCTCTCCTATAACGATATTTTCTTCTTAGAGTGGGAATTGCAGACTACGTCCTCAGATACTTTCTTGACTGTGTATATTCCTACCTCTGTCTTCCTCTACAGTTTTTACCTTTTACAGCTCCAGGTAGTACCATAAAAGTTATTCCCTCATATCTTAACAGATTTTCTATCACCCTGTCTCTTCTTCTGGTCAGTTTTTTCTAAATATTCTTCTCCTAGCCGATTCTGTGAAGAACCTACTCATTCCTTACCTAATCAGTATACCTAATTTCTAACATTCGTCTCTAGCACCACACTCAAATACTTAGATTTTCTTCTGTTTTGGTTTGCCTACAGTCCATGTTTCACTACCGTGCAATGCTGTGCTCCAAATATACAGTCTCAGAAATTTCTTTGTCAGATTAAGGTCTGTGTTTGATACTAATACACTCCTGGAAATGGAAAAAAGAACACATTGACACCGGTGTGTCAGACCCACCACACTTGCTCCGGACACTGCGAGAGGGGTGTACAAGCAATGATCACACGCACGGCACAGCGGACACACCAGGAACCGCGGTGTTGGCCGTCGAATGGCGCTAGCTGCGCAGCATTTGTGCACCGCCGCCGTCAGTGTCAGCCAGTTTGCCGTGGCATACGGAGCTCCATCGCAGTCTTTAACACTGGTAGCATGCCGCGACAACGTGGACGTGAACCGTATGTGCAGTTGACGGACTTTGAGCGAGGGCGTATAGTGGGCATGCGGGAGGCCGGGTGGACGTACCGCCGAATTGCTCAACACGTGGGGCGTGAGGTCTCCACAGTACATCGATGTTGTCGCCAGTGGTCGGCGGAAGGTGCACGTGTCCGTCGACCTGGGACCGGACCGCAGCGACGCACAGATGCACGCCAAGACCGTAGGATCCTACGCAGTGCCGTAGGGGACCGCACCGCCACTTCCCAGCAAATTAGGGACACTGTTGCTCCTGGGGTATCGACGAGGACCATTCGCAACCGTCTCCATGAAGCTGGGCTACGGTCCCGCACACCGTTAGCCCGTCTTCCGCTCACGCCCCAACATCGTGCAGCCCGCCTCCAGTGGTGTCGCGACAGGCGTGAATGGAGGGACGAATGGAGACGTGTCGTCTTCAGCGATGAGAGTCGCTTCTGCCTTGGTGCCAATGATGGTCGTATGCGTGTTTGGCGCCGTGCAGGTGAGCGCCACAATCAGGACTCCATACGACCGAGGCACACAGGGCCAACACCCGGCATCATGGTGTGGGGAGCGATCTCCTACACTGGCCGTACACCACTGGTGATCGTCGAGGGGACACTGAATAGTGCACGGTACATCCAAACCGTCATCGAACCCATCGTTCTACCATTCCTAGACCGGCAAGGGAACTTGCTGTTCCAACACGACAATGCACGTCCGCATGTATCCCGTGCCACCCAACGTGCTCTAGAAGGTGTAAGTCAACTACCCTGGCCAGCAAGATCCCCGGATCTGTCGCCTATTGAGCATGTTTGGGACTGGATGAAGCGTCGTCCCACGCGGTCTGCACGTCCAGCACGAACGCTGGTCCAACTGAGGCGCCAGGTGGAAATGGCATGGCAAGCCGTTCCACAGGACTACATCCAGCATCTCTACGATCGTCTCCATGGGAGAATAGCAGCCTGCATTGCTGCGAAAGGTGGATATACACTGTACTAGTGCCGACATTGTGCATGCTCTGTTACCTGTGTCTATGTGCCTGTGGTTCTGTCAGTGTGATCATGTGATGTATCTGACCCCAGGAATGTGTCAATAAAGTTTCCCCTTCCTGGGACAATGAATTCACGGTGTTCTTATTTCAATTTCCAGGAGTGTAGATTTCTCTTGGCCATGAATGCCTTGGACAGTTTATCACAGAACGTATGTTGGTAACGTACAATGCAGGGTGGAGAGAAGCAACGCAATAATAAGGTCAGAGCAGTATACGTGCCGTCGAGTAGAGCAAAATTTTCCAGATAACCACTGGTCGTCAGTACACCGTTGCTAATCTACGGCTGTAAAATGACAGCCAATCAGCGACAGCCATGTCGAAGTGAGAGCATTTACCAATGAAATCTGCTGGAGGCAATAGTTTTAGCTGAACAGTCAAAGCCAGGCAAACTTTAAATTGTGATCCATGGCTGATGCTGATTACGTTAGACGCCAGAACGACTGACTTTTAAGTCGATTGTGCTAAAGGTGTTCTAATATCATTAATTTAGTAAGATGTAGGCTACTCAATATGTGGTAGTGCGAGGTGCAGTGGAGACAACAATGAAATCGGAAGGCCACACGTTTTAAATTTTGATAATATACGGAGAGCATAAATGAAATTTTTTTTCGAAAATATGCAGTTTAACACTGCCAGACATACAAATACGTTCGTTTGCCGGACAAACTTCCGTGCTCTCGTTGCTCATTTTCCATCGTTTTTTGATACTAGCACCACTGATCTTATTATCAGGTCGTTTTTTTTGTACCCTGTATACAGTGTGTTTCCAAAACTAGTGTCATATTCTCAAAAGGGTCTTTACTGGCCAAAATAGTAAAGAAGTCCTATAAACACATGTCCATAAACAAACAGTTGATCCGAACGGTGTTCAATAAATAATACAACAAATTTATTTCCTGATAGCAGATCGGTTTTATTCAGGAGTATCAGGAGTAAAACACTATATTATGCAACCCCCCCCCCCCCTCTTTTCGCTACGAAACCCCATTTTTCAACACAATCTCCGTTCAATGCGACGACCTTACACAACTTTACTGAAAAGTCAAGTATGGCCGCTTGGTACCACTCTTCTGTTCGTCGTCGGATCCAACATCAACAGCCGTCCTCATAAAGCACAAGCAATTCAGCGCAGATGGTTCTTCGTTGTCCTTCATAGTCTTCAGTTAGTGGTCGAGGAACCCAGCGGCACGATCCTTTGAGTAACCCAACTGGTCGACGAATGTTTAAACTGTTACGGCGTAAAGTCAAGCGCCAGCACGCCAGTCGGAAACGATAGACAGGAGATCGCTTTGAGACGACGTCAGCCAATTGAACGCTGACCGATTCCTCTCCAAGACGACAACGCGACAGCAGCGGCCTCTATGCGGAGAGGACTCGAGCGCCGCACCTGACTGGTCGCGGCCAGTTGAACAGCAGCATCAAGAATAGGCACTTGTATAGCTGCGACTTACGAACTCTATATACTTAAGAAGCTTGTTTAATTTGCGTGGCGCCCTTCGCTTGTGACACTTCCGTGTAATAGTCAAAGTTAAGTATTGTAATTTTTCCCTTTTGTAATGAAACTCTTAGACACCCCTTATTCGATGACTAGGTAGAATTTAACATAAACCCTACCAATAGAGATGCCCAGTTCCACAGCGAGGTGTTGGATTGTGGTCTGTCAGCCACCTCTGATGAGAGTGCCCTCACGTTCCAGCATTGCAAGAGTCACAGCTGTGTGCCACCTGCTGGCCCGTGGGAGATTGGACAAGTTTGCGAGACCTTGTTGCAATTGTGACAGACGACTCGCTCAACGACTCAGCGTGCTTTTGTTCACTGCCAGGCCTCCGTAGACATTATGCAAGCACTTTTGATTATGTGCGTTGCTCTGGTTTTCCGCCAAAAGGAATCAGTGACAGCTCTGCTTAGAACGCACATCCGTTTTGCAGAAGCCATTTTGAAGACTACGTACAGCGCCACCACCTATCGGAACTACATGAAACCATAGGGACTGAAGTGGGAATATTTCACAATGACCCACAACAAATTCCACGTTCTTTTTTTCAAACTAAATTGGCCCACAAAAAACGAGTTGCATTACTTACTGAACGTGCGTAGTAAATGGGCAGGGTCAGTAAACAGTATTGTATGTTACCTTCCTGTTGATGCTGGTTCATTTATTACTGGTTGTTATCGTCTAAGTGCTTAGTCCTCTGACTGTGAATGCTGTTGTCAAACATAGCACTTATAACTATCTCCTGCATTAGCCATTCTGTACGTATTATTCTAAAGGTAAACTGGCATCAAAATATCGCTGGTGATTCCGTGTAATGTAAGCGGCTTAACCAACGAAGTTGATTGCTCCCATTCCGCGTGAGAAATTAGATGCTATGCTGCTGTGATTGAGCCACAGGCGTTAATCGACATGCACGTTATGAATGGAAGCCGAAGGACATCCATGACGCCGCATTCGGATTAACTAAAGAATTCGATACTCCTTCGCTTTCTCACGACCGAACTGACTTTGGGCTACGCTGCACAGCTGTATACAACGTCATCTAAGATTTCCAACTCACCAGCCTATCGCTACAACCTTCGCCAGTTCACAATCAAACAGGCATATCACTTGCAAACCTTTCACTTAGGCAGCATGTCACACGGAACAATACATTCTTGACTCTTATATGATACGGTCCTCAATGAAACCTTACTTCTTGATTCGCGTTTTTTCGAATCTGTAGTCATAGGTGTTTTGGGTCTGTCCGGTACAAAAACTGTGCTCGCGGCTGTTATAAAAACACTGCGGCCCACTAGCCTTGGTCATGTAGAGCCATTCGTAACGGAAATTTCGGCACCTGGTTTCTCCCCCCGTGGGGTTTCCCCGTCGTTCTTTCTGCCAGTCACCCAGCCGAGTGTCTGCGTAGGCGGCGCAGCGTCCCAGACCAGTGCTGCTGCCTGCGTCTTCCCAGCCGACAGCTTTCACCTCCAGCCACACGCTCTCCACTCTCCGCTCTTCCATAGTTGTTTTTATAGTTACGAAAAACTTCACGTTTGATTCATTGGGTCGTTGCATAAGTTTAATAAACACGAAAGCTTGTAAGTAGGCTATTTAGGTTTTTATGTTGGTAACGTCACGTAGCGCTCTGTATGAAAATCACTGGCTGTGCTGTGTGTAGTCTGTGGCTGGTAGGCATTGTTGAAATATTCGCTATTGTAGTGTTGGGCAGTTGGATGTGAACAGCGCGTAGCGTCGCGCAGTTGGAGGTAAGCCGCCAGCAGTGGATATATATATATATATATATATATATATGATTTTTGAACATTATTAAAATAAATACATTGTTTGTTCTCTATCGAAATCTTTCATTTGCTAACTATGCCTGTCAGTAGTTAGTGCCTATGGTAGTAAGAATCTTTTATTTAGCTGGCAGTATTGGCGCTCGCTGTACCGCAGTAGTTCGAATAACGAAGATTTTTCTGAGGTAAGTGATTCATGAAAGGCATAGGTTATTGTTAGTCAGGGCTATTCTTTTGTAGGGATTATTGAAAGTCAGATTGCGTTGCGCCAGAAATATTGTGTGTCAGTTTAGTGTTGATCAGACTAAGTAAAAAGAGAAATGTCTAAGTACGTTCAGTTTTGCTCAGCTGTTTGAAAATCAAATAACATAAGCGGTTTACCAGCACAGTAATTCATAAATTTTTCTAAGGGGAGGCTTCATATATGAATGACTCAATAATCCCTACAAAAGAATGGCCCTGACTAACAATAACCTATACCTTTCATGAATCACTTGCCTCACAAAAATCTTCGTTACTGCCATCTCTCTTCCCACATCAACCACTGCTGGCGGCTCACCTCCAACTGTGCAACGCTACGCGCTGATCACATTCAACTGCCCAACACTACAATAGCGAATATTCCAACAATGCCAACCAGCCACAGACTGCACACAGCAGAGCCAGTGATTTTCATACAGAGCGCTACGTGACGTTACCAACATTAAAACCTAAATAGCCTACTTACAAGCTACACATAAGAGAAACTTTAGTCACTAATCATATATTCTCCTTCAGCAATTACAAGTCTGCCAGCGCTGGCGTTAGTTTTCCATTCTGCGCCTGTAGAAATCAAGTGGTTTTGAGGCGAAGAACTCATCGAGCCATGTTCGGAGAACATTTTCAGCCCGAAAGGAAGTTCCTAGAAGGTTGTTCGATAGAGAGAGGAAAAGATGAAAATCTGAAGGCACAAGATCAGGTGAATAAGGCTGGTGCGGAATGACTTTCCAGCCCAGTTTCTGTATAGCGTTTTTTGTCAGAACGCGTGCGGGCGTTGTTGTGGAGTTGCATCACTACACACAGTCTTCCTGGTCGTTGTTCTTGGATTGCGTCTGCCAGACGTCTCAGTTGTTGACAATAAATGTCAGCAGTTATAGCCATACCTCGGGGAAGCAATTCCTTGTACACCATACCGTCGCTGTTCCACCGGATGCATAACAGCAGGTCTTTGTACGGGGAGATGCTGCTTTGTGTGACCTCAAACATTACCTTTTGCTCATGTTAAGACAAAGATACCATTTCTCGTCACCAATAACGATACAAGATAGGAATGATGAGTTTTTTTCACGAGACAGTTGGTTACGAGCAGCCAGAGATGCTCATTTTTGTGACTTAGGCTTAGAGTGTGCGGTACCCACACTCCTGATTTTTGAACCTTCCCTATTGCATGCAGGTTTTGGACGATGATGGAATGATCACAGTTCATCACATTTGCCAATTCTCAAGTACAATGACGTGGATCATAGTGGATTAATGAATGATGTGCATCATAATGGATTAATGTGTTTCATGATCTTCACGAAACCCCGAAGGTACCCCTGAACGTGGAGAGTTACTAATGTCAAAACGGTCCCCGTTAAAACGAGAAAACCATTTTCTTGCTGTGCTCTGTCGAATAGCGTTATGCCTATACAAAGCTCAAATATTTCTGGTTGCCTCCGCTGCTGTCATCCCTACACTGAACTCATATAAAAGAATATGTCGGAAATGTTGCGATTACTTTAGTTGACACCCATTTTCTAGCGTCCACAGCTCCACTCACTATTTGCAAACGACAAACTGACAATATGTAAGCTCAAATAGGAACAGTGCACTACAAATATAAAATGATAATCGATAAATAAACGCAGAGCACCCTGAATACCAACATGCAAAACAAAAGCGATTCGAGCTTATGTAGCAACTTAACATTAAGAAAAGTCAGTGAGGTTAACGACCAGAAGACTGAATTACTCTAAATCCACCCTCCCCCTCATTCTCCAAAGTCACTGTATAAAGCATGGTAGAAGGCACTTTCTACCGTTATTTACACCTCTCTTGCCTGTGCTCCTTGTAACAGAGCTATGAACATAAGCATTACTTCTGTACAAAATCTAATCTCTCGTCATTGTGTCGAAAGAGCTACTTGTTTTGTAAAATACCGTGTTTTTAAACGTTAGCAACAGTTCTATGCAAAATGAACGAGTTGATTCCCTGTAAAAACCTGAACGATGCTGGCAGCTCATTTCCTAATTCACTCACTCTCCTCTCTTAACAAGACTTGATGGGAATTTCTGGGTAGGGTTGTTTGGGGGAGCATACCAGACAGCGAGGGCATCGGTCTCTTCGGAATAGGGAAGGACGGGGAAGGAAGTCGATCGTGCCCTTTCAAAGGAACAATCGCGCCATTTGCCTGGAGCGATTTAGGGAAATCACGGAAAACCTAAATCAGGATGGCCGGACGCAGGATTGAACCATCGTCCTCACTCGGTGGTGTAGTGGGAATTCTAAATTTTTGAGTAGTATTTCAGCACAGGGGGTTTCCGTGGTCCAGGGGACGCCGGCACGGTAGCTCAGCTTGTTCGGTCAGAGGGTTTAGCTGCCCTCTGTAATAAAAAAAACTGAGTTAATGGATCAACAACGAACTTAAACGGATGTCTTACGACGTCCGCCCCGAGCAGATGCAACGAACAAAAGTGAACAAAATGAGATTAAAAAAAAAAAGGGGGTAGCGTCTTTGATTCATAAGAAGTCAGCCTTATTCTGCCAACGGCCTTGTCAAAGAGGGCGGAGGAGCGGATAGAGGCTCAGGGCACTCTCTTGTCCTAGGGGTGGGAAATTGCCCCTAAAGGCGGAAGAATCAGCAATGATCAACGACATGAGGATGCAGAAGGCAATGGAAACCACTGCATTAAAGACACGTAACGTGTATCCGCAGGACATGTGGCCTGTAATTAAAGAAGTGTCATGATGATCTCTCCATTGGCAGAAGTTTCCGGAATAGTCCCCCATTCGGATCTCCGGGAGGGGACTGCCAAGGCGGAGGTTACCATGAGAAAAAGATTGAATAATCTACGAAAGGATAACGTTCTAGGAGTCGGGGGGGGGGGGGGGGGAATGTCAGAAGCTTGAACGTGGTAGGGAAAATAGACAATCTGAAAAGGGAAATGCAAAGGCTCAATCTAGATATAGTAGGGGTCAGTGAAGTGAAGTGGAAGGAAGACAAGGATTTCTGGTCAGATGAGTATCGGGTAATATCAACAGAAGCAGAAAATGGTGTAACAGGTGTAGGATTCGTTATGAATATGAAGGTAGGGCAGAGGGTGTGTTACTGTGAACAGTTCAGTGACCGGGTTGTTCTAATCAGAATCGACAGCAGACCAACACCAACAACGATATATCTGGTATACATGCCGACGTCGCAAGCTAAAGATGAGCAGATAGAGAAAGTGTATGACGATATTGAAAGGGTAATGCAATATGTAAAGGGGGACGAAAATCTAATAGTCATGGGCGACTGGAATGCAGTTGTAGGGGAAGGAGTAGGAGAAAAGGTTACAGGAGAATATGGGCTTGGGACAAGGAATGAAAGAGGAGAAAGACTAATTGAGTTCTGTAACAAGTTTCAGCTAGTAATAGCGAATACCCTGTTCAAGAATCACAAGAGGAGGAGGCATACTTGGAAAAGGCCGGGAGATACGGGAAGATTTCAATTAGATTACATCATGGTCAGACAGAGATTCGGAAATCAGATACTGGATTGTAAGGCGTACCCAGGAGCAGATATAGACTCAGATCACAATATAGTAGTGACGAAGGGTAGGCTGAAGTTCAAGACATTAGTCAGGAAGAATCAATACGTAAAGAGTGGGGATACGGAAGTACTAAGGAATGACGAGATACGTTTGAAGTTCTCTAACGCTATAGATACAGCAATAAGGAATAGCGCAGTAGGCAGTGCAGTTGAAGAGGAATGGACATTATTAGAATCGGAATTTTAAAAGAGCTTTGGAGGACTTACGGTCAAATAAGGCAGAAGGGATAGATGACATTCCATCAGAATTTCTAAAATCATTGGGGGAAGTGGCAACAAAACGACTATTCACTACACACGTTGTGTAGAATATATGAGTCTGGCGATATACCATCTGACTTTCGGAAAAGCATCATCCACACAATTCCGAAGACGGCAAGAGCTGAAAGTGCGAGAATTATCGCACCATCAGCTTACCAGCTCATGCATCGAAGCTGCTTACAAGAATAATATGCAGAAGAATGGAAAAGAAAATTGAGAATGCGCTAGGTGACGATCAGTTTGGCTTTAGGATAAGTAAAGGGACGAGAGAGGCAATTCTGACGTTACGGCTAATAATGGAAGCAAGGCTAAAGAAAAATCAAGACACTTTCATAGGATTTGTCGACCTGGAAAAAGCGTTCGACAATATAAAATGGTGCAAGCTGTTCGAGATTCTGAAAAAAGTGGGGGTAAGCTATACAATATGTACAACAACGAAGAGGGAATAATAAGAGTGGACGATCAAGAACGAAGTGCTCATATTAAGAAGGGTGTAAGACAAGGCTGTAGCCTTTCGCCCCTACTCTTCAATCTGTACATCGAGGAATCAATGATGGAAATAAAAGAAAGGTTGAGGAGTGGAATTAAAATACAAGGTGAAAGGATGTCAATGATACGATTCGCTGATGATATTGCTATCCTGAGTGAAAGTGAAGAAGAATTAAATGCTCTGCTGAACGGAATGAACAGTCTAATGAGTACACAGTATGGTTTGAGAGTAAACCGAAGAGAGACGAAGGTAATGAGAAGTAGTAGAAATGAGAACAGCGAGAAACTTAACATTAGGATTGATGGTCACGAAGTCAATGAAGTTAAGGAATTCTGCTACCTAGGCAGTAGAATAACCAATGACGGACGGAGCAAGGAGGACATCAAAAGCAGACTCGCTATGGCAAAAAAGGCATTTCTGGCCAAGAGAAGTCTACTAATATCAAATACCGGCCTTAATTTGAGGAAGAAATTTCTGAGGATGTACGTCTGGAGTACAGCATTGTATGGTAGTGAAACATGGACTGTGGGAAAACCGGAACAGAAGAGAATCGAAGCATTTGAGATGTGATGCTATAGACGAATGTTGAAAATTAGGTGGACTGATAAGGTAAGGAATGAGGAGGTTCTACGCAGAATCGGAGAGGAAAGGAATATGTGGAAAACACTGATAAGGAGAAGGGACAGGATGATAGGACATCTGCTAAGACATGAGGGAATGACTTCCATGGTACTAGAAGGAGCTGTAGAGGGCAAAAACTGTAGAGGAAGACAGAGATTGGAATACGTCAAGCAAATAATTGAGGACGTAGGTTGCAAGTGCTACTCTGAGATAGAGAGGTTAGCACAGGAAAGGAATTCGTGGCGGGCCGCATCAAACCAGTCATCACGCGCCACGACAGACGCGCGGGAGACTGCGGACGGAGCGCACAGGCTCGTTGCACATGAGGCAGCAGAAGAAGCCGGCGCGCAAGCACCTCCACACGCTGACGATCGGAAATGGCTGGACGCAGGAAGGGCAGCAAGATTGCGGCCGCGCTGGAACTCCTGGTCGATGCTATCGGCAAGGATCGCGGACGCAGACGGCGCCACAAGAAGAAACAGCGCACTGAGCAGCAATGCTTCAAGTGCCAAAAGATGGGGCACATTGCAAAAGTGTGCAGGGGCTCATTAGCGTGTCTGAAGTGTGCTGAGGCACACGACACACGCAGCTGCACCAAGCCCCGCGACGCGGCTGCCAAGTGCGTGTAATGCGGCGGTGCCCACGCCGGAAACTCGCGCAGCTGCGCCTACGTGCGGGGCTACAGAAGCAAGATGGCCGCCCCACGCCATGCAGAGGTACCTGGCGTCGAGACGGACGTCCCACCCCCCTGTTCCCGCGGAGATGGTGGACCGTGCCGTCGCGAAGCCGCCATGGACGACGCACTGGCCGTCTTCCACACCGCCCTTGCGGCCGAGAGGGTCGCAATGAGGGAGGAACTCGTGGCTGTTCACCGCCAGCTGCAACAGCTGCGTGAGGAGCTGCGGGTCCTCAGGAAGACGCCTACCCCTACCGCCAGCTCCACTGCGAGTCGGCCAGCGGGGGTCGACGCCTCCACCCAGACGGAGCCACCCGCGCCGCCAGTTGACGTGACGGGCGGCGTAGAGGCAACCATGGACATCGAAGTGGAGCAGCCTGCTCTCCCTCCTGACGGGGAGGTCGAGCCGCGGGCACACGACGAGGAGACGCACACTGAGACACCCCCACTTGCTGCGGCGGAGACTGAATGCCTGCCGCTCCCTACGGAGTACAGCGTGCAGCCTGTGCTGCAGAAGGTCGCCGCGTCTCTTCGTGACGGGACATACCCGCACCTGGACAACCCCTACCCACTTACTCCACCCGACAGGACGAAACCGGCCCTTCCTCACCAACCTTACGGACCAGTGAGGAACAACAAGGCTCTTAGAAGACTGGTATCGAGGAAGGACCTGACCATCATCAACCAACACCCTGTCTTCACGCCCATGCACACATCTTTGAGGTCTCAGCCCGGGACGCGGCGGCTGAGGAAGTGCGTCCGAAAATACAACAGCATCCAGCATACCAGCAATTCCTGGAGCTCGGGAAGAACAACACCGAGGAGAGAATGAACCAATTCTTTGAACAAAATCCAGACTTCATAGACATATTATGCCGTCAAGACAATCCGAAAAACTCCCACGGATTCGATGATGCCACATAGAGCGCCTCCCTAGCCAGAGGCGCTCCCTGAGGACAATCCAAGTAGTTAGGGAACCAAATACAAAAGAGAGGTCCACGCAGGAACAGCAGCTACGCTGCTTACCCTGCCCCCACACCTGGCAGATGTCGCCAGAGTTCTACAGCAGCAGCATCAAACCAGTCAGTAGACTGATGACACAAAAAAAAAAATAAATAAATAAATAAAATAAAAAAAAAATTCAGCACAGTTCATGCTAATGTGGCATGCGTTCCATCCTCTAGATCCCTTATTCTTCAAAGAATTAACGAGCTCAGGGACTCGTAGTATGGATGGAGGCGCTTCAAATCCCTGTCCTGATATTGATATCCTAATACGTTTTCCGCCATTTTCTTACATCGCTTAAGGCGAATGCCTGAAAGGTCGTCAGTCGTTTGTCAATGAGAACTGCACAACTTCTGCTACGCTTAGTCGGAGCATTTCACACTATTTCAGTTAACCACTCTGCCCAGACACAGTGGTGGATTGGGTTAGTAAAAATCTTTCGAATTTGTCACAAATCTGAAAAGACACTCTACACTGCACCACCTCTGATATCAGACGGATGCACAACACTATATCTAAACCATTACCAAATATATGAAACGGATTTGTCGACAAGATCGGTCGAAAGAATGTCTACAGCATAACACTCTCATGGCATTTGTAACCTTCTGACATTCTGGTACTTCTTTCCGGAGTGAAATTGTTTGCCGTATTCGTAATTTTCGCACACTTAGTTCTTATTGCTGTTTACGATCCTGTTACATCCAACGAATAACTGTCATTCTCGTGTTAAGTATGACTCTAGTACAGAAAACGGTATGTAAGGAATACACTTTTAAACAGCAGAAGTAACTGAAATTCTCAAGACTTCGGTTTACTATCTACGCAGAGCAAATGAATTAAAAAATTATAATAATGTAGCCGCTGACTGCAAGGGAAGCTTCATGCCATCGACTCTGTGCCGTATGTTTTTTCTGTGTACTTCAGGCGACTGGTGGTCAATGTCAACCACGTTTCTCCACTTTCACTAACGTTCTTTCACAATTATACTTTTTAAGTATTAAAATAGTTACAAAAGTGTATCTCCTACAGTATGGTCTGGCTTCTGACAGAACTCATCCACCACCTAGCATAGAAAATGCGGATGGTGAGATGACATTTCTGTGCTGAGGGCATCAGTTACTAAGTTACACGTTATTGTCTCAGGCTAATTAACGTGTATTGAAAGCTGCACTACACTTCAATCTAACTTAGATACAAGACTCTACCTTTCAACATAACTGCTTAATCCCTATAAACAACGGTCGGATCGTTCTACACTCCTCGACAAGAGAAACACAGATCTTGGCTACGGTGCCATTCGAAAACCTTTATGTAAATATCCTCATCGTCGAAAAATCTGCGATTGTAGCGAATAATTTCCTCGGCTGTCAGGACATCGTCTTCTGTGCTCGATGTCGATGACCTGGCTTCTCGATCAGCATCAGTGACGTCTGCGTGGTCTTCGTCTAACTGCTGGCACCATTTCAATACGGTGGGACGTGTTATTGCATTTGGTCCATATACCGCCAGAATTTCATTGTGAATCTGTGTCCAATTCAGACTATTTACCGGCAAGAGTCACACTTCTCCGCGTACTTCAACTATGGAATACGTTTCTCAGTTGTCACACCATTTCGTTCCCACGCCATGATGCACCTGTCATCCATGTCGCTTCAAAACTGTGTCTGCAGAACATGTACTCTTCACTGACAATGCGCCACTGTCGTTACTTTATTGCTATTACCGTGGGACATGAGTAACTTACGTTTTGAAGTCCCCTCGTGTCAGCGCTTTTCCCTGGGTAGTGGTCGGAAGAACCATCGCTTTCTCTTTGGTAAATATTTCTTTGTGTTTTTAGTTCTTGCTCACATCCAATGTTTTCGCTGTGGTGGATACGAGAAATTCTGTGACGCCAACCGTTGTCGCTGACTGCCGCCATGGTTTAGTTGCGGTGTTGTCTTACCCTTTAGTCTGCTAATGTCAATTTCACCGCTTCCTGCGCCGAAGTAAGTTACCTGAGGTAGCGGCAACCGAGATAATTATGTGCCAGTCTGGAAATGCCATTGTCACTTGCGTATTATCTGAAGTGATTAGATTGGTTCTCCGCACTCAGTGTAGGTAACGTCTTGAATATGCATGAACCTGGTACTTCGTTACCTTTTATGTTTCTTGGCTGCACTCCAGAAATCGATACCTATAAAAATCAGGCATTTCCATGTTTAGTTTGGAGGAGCCAAAATATGTTTCAAGCATCAGACAAAATTGCTAATTTTTCTGGGTGTATTGCACGAATTTTCTATTTTTATTCGATTGAAAGCTATTTGTTAGTAAAGGAAAATAATTTTCTGCGTGAGTCCGCGATCATTGTGAATAAAACTGTCTGGATCGCTTTTAACACGCTCTTTACTTATTATGCTTTTTTGAGCTACTGCCTTCATCAGACATCTGCAACTAAGACTAGAGAAACATAAAGAACGAGATGTGTGTTTCTTATACAACAACAAGCTACAAAATATGAAAAATTAAAAGATAAAAAAATTAACAAATATCGTCAAAAATATATTTATCAAAAAGCTTAGAACTTGCAGAACAAGGTTCAGTGTCTTTATTGAAACATACATCAGGTAAGGGCGTCAGTTCTAGTCACTATGTGGCGTTAGTGGGGATGGGGAGGGGGGGGGGGGGAGGGAGGGACGCTAAATTCATCTTGTGATTTATACCTTCCTCTTTTGTCACATATACAAAGAGGTAGGTGGTCTTTAATATATGAACACACGAAGTCAAATTGTAAAACACAATTTAAATTAGTTATCCACCTACCAAACTAGGTGTTCATATGGCGCCAATAACAAGGATTCATCGAATTTGCTATACAATACCCATACAACATCTGCATGAATTTAAGTATTAAAGGCATTTTGCATTGAAAAGATGTTGCGGTTACATATATGGTACTTGCTGTTATAATCACGCGTGTCTGGTAAAAATGTTTCTCTAAACTTAAGTACAGATATCTGATGATGACAGCAACCGAACAGCGTTATTTGCGATCAAAGAACGTTTTAAGTGAAGCTTCTCATACTGATAAAAAGGAAGGGGCGAACGATATTTAAGTTGAAACAACTTTTTATGGCCAAGATCGCATTAATTAATACTTATTACTATTGACCGGTTTCTACAGTTGAAACTGTCATCTTCTGGGCTTTAAAAATTTTTTGGCTGTAAATCGTGCTCCACAGGCAATACATCGCAAAGGAAAATCTAGCCACTATTTTGTAGCTGTGTAATAGGCATACCAGCATCTTAGTAACTTTTTGTAATGTTATCCATCAGCAGGACCCTAGCCTTTCACCATTAATTTCGAGAAAGTCACAAGTGACAGAAATAATCAGAAAAACCCAAAACTAATTAAATTTACAGTTCATATTCAATTGAGTGATTGTTGCAGTAAAAGGCGACAGCAGTAACTATGATTGGTCTTATAGTATTGCACTATTACTGCAGGCAATCAGTTGAAATTAAAAGATATTGAAAATGAAGTTCTATAATTAAAGCAGCAGTAGAACATAGGATACACGTATGACAATAAAAACCCACATATACCGAAGAATTTATGTACCTTATACTTGCCAAAATACGTGACATGGCAACAGGGAGAAATAATGTTGCAATCGATAATGAGGGCGGGGCGGCAAAGACAAAGCCATGGGGCGAACTCAGGAGTGTATAACAGTGAGCTGGCTAGCAACTGTAAAACAAACAATAAGAGAGACGTGGGAGACAAGTTACCTACGATGAAACAAGTGATCACAGATTCAGATCGGAAAACTCGGAAGAGACATTAACAGAGTACACAAACAATATGGAGGAGGCTGAAATGTAAAGAGAACGGGTATTGAATTAGATATGAGTGGGATGATGCAACCCTTTTAAAATTTTTGGCCGTCAGATAACCAGTCAGAAAATCAATGATGCCGAAATATGAGTAAAGTTGGTAGTGCTACTAGCGTTTGTAATGAACCGAACGAACACAGAGGGACATACACTCGTCAAGTAAGTGTGTTATGCAAGAACACGACATTGACAGTACACCAGTTGAGTGCAAAAGACGTAATGAAAAAGTGGTTGAGAAAACACCGGATAAAATGACGTTTGTGCATAACGGCTCCATTAGCGCAGGCCGTGGGCCAAGTTTGCACAAGAATTTACGAAATTTTGGAATTTGAATAAAATCTCAAGGATTTTTGTCCTTTTAAATTTGAGAGCGTTCCTCTCCCTAATGCTATATTTCTGGTATATGTGTAACTTAATCGATCTGAAGCATTACCAGAGTAGAGATAATGAATGTTTCTAGAGCAAATGAATTAGTAAAAAATGAATATAAGATCTGAAATTACGTTTTTAAAAAAATAATTATTTCATGTAAAGATAGTTAAGACCTAAATGGTACATAAATAAAACTAGAAGGAATACTGATTGAATCATTGTATGACAGTGACACAAATTACAAAATATTAAGACTTTGTAGACGAAATAAAATGAATGGACGCTTAATAAAGCACAGAAAGGTTAAATATTGTACTAAAGAAAACAGAATATGGAAGAAATGAAATATGTATAAAAATAGGAGAAACATTCCACTGTAAAAAACAGAGAAGTGGAAAATAGTGCACAATGTGGTAGTGAACTAGTTGCCTATCCTGATGGGAGAACAACACTTATGTAAAAGTAATTTAGGGGCTAAAACTCTGATGAAATACTGACTAATAAAAGTCAGAAATGTAATTCTTGCTTTCGTGTTAAATAAATAATGGTGTATGGACATGTAGTTCAGTATGTTGCTATGAAAAGGGTGGAAAATGCTACGTAAGTATATCATGTATATAGCAGTTGCATGTAAGATACTAGGATAATGACAGGCGATACAGTATATATAGTTTGTGAATATGTAATGAATGTTGATAGAATAAGTACGCTGGCCATTCCAGGGTAATTGTTATTGTACACTACTGGCCATTAAAATTGCTACACCCCGAAGATGATGTGCTACAGACGCGAAATTTAACCGACAGGAAGAAGATGCTGTGATATGGAAATGATTAGCTTTTCAGAGCATTCACACAAGGTTGGCGACGTTGGCGACACCTACGACGTGCTGACATGAGGAAAGTTTCCAACTGATTTCTCATACACAAACAGCAGTTGACCGACGTTGCCTGGTGAAACGTTGTTGTGATGCCTCGTGTAAGGAGGAGAAATGCGTACGATCACGTTTCCGACTTTGATAAGCCTATCGCGATTGCGGTTTATCGTATCGCGACATTGCTGCTGGCGTTGGTCGAGGTCCAACGACTGTTTGCAGAATATGGTATCGATGGGTTCAGGAGGGCAATACGGAACGCCGTGGTGGATCCCAACGGCCTCGTATCACTAGCAGTCGAGATGACAGGCATCTTATCCGCGTGTCTGTAACAGATCGTGCAGCCACGTCTCGATCCCTGAGTCAATAGATAGGGACGTTTGCAAGACAACAACCATCTGCACGAACAGTTCGACGACGTTTGCAGCAGCATGGACTATCAGCTCGAGACCATGGCTGCGGCTACCCTTGACACTGCATCACAGACAGGAGCGCCTGCGATGGAGTACTCAACGTCGAACCTGGATGCACGAATGGCAAAACGTCATTTTCCGATGAATCCAAGTTCTGTTTACAACATCATGATGGTTGCATCCGTGTTTGGTGACATCACATAATGGAAGCGTGTATTCGCGATCGCCATACTGCCGTATCAGCCGGCGTGATGGTATGGGGTGCCATTGGTTACACGTCTCGGTCACCTCTTGTTCACATTGACGGCACTTTGAACAGTGGACGTTACATTTCAGATGTGTTACGACCCGTGGCTCTCTTCATTCGATCCATGCGAAACCCTACATTTCAGCAGGATAATGCACGACCGCATGTTGCAGGTCCTGTAGGGCCTTTCTGGATACAGAAAATGTTCGACTGCTGCCCTGGCCAGCACATTCCCCAGATCTCTCACCAATTGAAAACGTCTGGTCAATGGTGGCCGAGCAACTGGCTCGTCACAAAACGCCATTCACTACTCTTGGTGAACTGTGCTATCATGTTGAAGCTGTATGGGCAGCTGTAACTGTACAGGCCATCCAAGCTCTGTTTGACTCAATGCCCAGGCCGTTATTATGGCCAGAGGTGGTTGTTCTGGGTACTGATTTCTCAGGATGTATGCACCCAAATTGCATGAAAATGTAATCACATGTGCCGGCCGGAGTGGCCAAGCGGTTCTAGTCGCTACAGTCTGGAACCGCGCGACTGGTACGGTCGCAGGTTCGAATCCTACATCGGGCATGGATGTGTGAGATGTCCTTAGGTTAGTTAGGTGTAAGTAGTTCTAAGTTCTAGAGGACTGATGACCTCAGCAGTTAAGTCCCTTAGTGCTCACAGCCATTTGTAATCACATGTCAGTTCTAGTATAATAAATTCGTCTAATGAATACTCGTTTATCATCTGCATTTCTTCTTGGTGTAGCATTTTTAATGACCAGTAGTGTATAAAGCACAGAGAATGTATTTCTTGTAACAATAATATCGTTGGCGTGAGTGCGCACTGTCGTACAAGTGAAGGCATAGAAGCATTTTGGTGTTGAACAGACGTATTTGTTGGCGCGCAAATTACAGAGTGTTTTGCGTCGAAAATGTTGTAATATGTGGCCAGGCAAGTGGGCGAGCAAGTATGTATGCATGTACACAGTCGCAAAAAGATTTCGGAAGTAATAAAGAATACTGTGTGGTCCCAATTTATTCAAGCCGCTCGTTAATCAAGAAGAGCCTATCGCCAATAACGGTCCCTACAATAAGTGCTACTTCACACAGCAAGGAAAGCATTGCAAAGCAAGATCCAGCCAGTATTTAGTAGCTGTGTAATATAGACCAGCTTATTAGTAATTTTTTGGTACATTATAATACAATAACAACTTCCCTGGAATGGCCAGCATACTCACTACAATGATTTGAGAAGACTTGTGGTCTAGGTGTAGCATCTTTGGTCCAGGTTCGAATCCCGACGCTGCTTAAATTTTGATTAAACATCAGCATTGGCGGCTGAAGACTACCGGCATAAGAAGTCATCCTCATCCTGCCAACGGCCTTGTCAAAGAGCTCGGAGGAGTGGACATAGGTTCAGGATATTCTCTTGTCCTAGGGATGGGAAACTGCCCTTAAAGGCGCAATAATCAGCAATAATTAACAGCATATGGATGCAGAAGGCAATGGAAATCACTGCATTAAAGACACGTAACGTGTATCCACAGGACATGTGGCCTGTAACTGAAGAAGTGTCATGATGATCTCTCCACTGGCAAAAGTTTCCGGAATAGTCCTCCATTCGGATCTCCGGTAGGGACTGCCAAGAAGGAGGTTACCATGAGAAACAGATTGATTAATCAACGAAAGCATAACGTTCTAGGAGTCGGGGCGTGGAATGTCAGAAGCTTGAACGTGGTAGAAAATCTGAAAAGGGAAATGCAAAGGCTCAATCTAGATATAGTAGGGGCCAGTGAAGTGAAGTGGAAGGAAGACAAGGATTCCTGGTCAGATAAGTATAGGGTAATTTCTACTGCAGCAGAAAATGGTATAAGTGGAGTAGGATTCGTTATGAATAGGAAGGTAGGGCATAGATTGTGTTACTGTGAACAGTTCAATGACAGGGTTATTGTCAGAATCTACAGCAAACCAACACCGACAATTAAAGTTCAGGTATACATGCCGACGTCGCAAGCTGAAGATGAAGAGATACAGAAAGTGTATGACGATATTGAAAGGGTAATACAGTATGTAAAGGGAGATGAAAATCTAATAGTCATGGGGGACTGGAATGCAGTTGTAGGTGAAGGAGTAGATGATAAGGTTACGGGAGAATATAGGCTTGGGACAGAGTAGAGAAAGACTAGTTTCGTTATGTAACAAGTTTCAGCTAGTAATAGCGAATACTGTGTTCAAGAATCAGAAGAGGAGGAGATATACTTGGAAAAGTCCGGGTGATACGGGAAGATTTCAGTTAGATTACATATGGTCATACAGAGATTTTGAAATCAGATACTGGATTGTAAGGCGTACCCAGCTGCAGGTATAGACTCCGATCACGATATAGTAGTGATGAAGAGTAGACTGAATTTTAAGTTGACAAACTGCCTATTGGCTTCTGTCTCGGGTTCTTCGGCCGACGTTCATCTAATCATTTTTCTGACGTTTCGCCAGCACTGGCATTGTCAAAGCTTCACCCTCCATTGCCGGTGGTGAACTAGAGCCGAGCTCGCGGCCGCAGACTATATGTACCTGGCGCGCCAACGTTTCAGGGCTTCTCCGCGGTCATTTCCGGTGCGGTTCTCCTCTTGCTACCTGCGACGGTCGTTCGCTGCAGTACGGGAAGCCAGGATCCGTTTACCTTAAGGCTTTCCTCTTTCTTGTTGAAATTGTTCGCGTGTTTTTGTATTTCTACAGCTTCTCTGAACAAGCGCGTGTGATAGTGCTTCTCTACAGCCAGAACTTCCGTGTCGGCGAATTTTATTACGTGGTCGGTCTCATTCAGTTCGTGCTCTGCCACGAAAGCCTTAACAATTTTGAATTTTAAGTCATTAGTGAGGAAGTATCAATACGCAAGGAAGTGGGATATTGAAATACTAAGGAATGACGAGATACGATTGAAGTTCTGTAAGGCTATAGATACAGCAATAAGGAATTGCTCAGTAGGCAGTACAGTTGAAGAGGAATGGACATCTCTAAAAAGGGCCATCACAGAAGATGGGAAGGAAAACGTAGGTACAAAGAAGGTAACTGCGAAGAAACCATGGGTAACAGACGAAATACCTCTATTGATCGATGAAAGGAGGAAGTACAAAAATGTTCCGGGAAACTCAGGAATACAGAAATACAAGTCGCTGAGGAACGAAATAAACAGGAAGTGCAGGAAAGCTAAGGCGAAATGGCTACAGGAAAAATGTGAAGACGTTGAAAAAGAAGTGATTGTCGGAAACACAGACTCAGCATCCAGAAAAGTCAAAACAACCTTCGGTGCTAAAATCAAGGGTGATAACATTGAGTACAACGGGAATTCCACTGTTAGAGCAGAGAGCGGTTAGGTGGAAAGATTACATTGAAATCCTTTATGAGCGGGAAGATTTGTCTGACGTGATAGAAGAAGAAACAGGAGTCGACTTAATAGAGATAGGATGTCCAGTATTAGAATCAGAATTTAGAAGAGCTCTGGAGGACTTAAGATCAAATAGGGCAGAAGGGATAGATAACATTCCATCAGAATTTCTACAATCATTGGGAGAAGTGGCAACAAATCGAATATTCACGTTGGTGTATAGAATGTATGAGTCTGGTGACAAATTGTCTGACTTTCGGAAAAGCATCATACACACAATTCCGAAGACAGCAACCGCTGACAAGTGTGAGATTTATCGTACAATCGGCTTAACAGCTCATAAATCCAAGTTGATTACAGGAACGATATACAGAAGAAGAGAAAAGAAAAATGAGGATGTGCTAGATAATGATGAGTTTGGCTTTAGGAAAGGTAAAGGCACGTGAGAGGCCATTCTGACGTTGGGCTTAATAATGGAAGCAAGACTAAAGAAAAATCAAGACACATTCATTGGATCTGTCGACCTGGAAAAAGCATTCGACATTGTAAAATGGTGCAAGATGTTCGGAATTCTGGAAAAAGTAGGAGCAAGCTGTAGGGAGAGACGGGTCATATACAATATGTACAGCAGCCAAGACGGAATAATAAGAGTGGACGACCAAGAACGAAGTGCTCGTATTAAAAAGTGTGTAAGACAAGGGTGTAGCCGTTCGCCCGTACTGTTCCATCTGTACATTTAGGAAGCAATGATGGAAATAAAAGAAAGGTTCAGGAGTGGAATTGAAATTCAAGGTGAAAGGATATCAATGATACGATTCGCTGATGACATAGCTATCTTGAGTGAAAGTGAAGAAGAATTACATGATTTGCTGAACGGAATGAAGTCTAATGAGTACAGAGTATGGATTGAGAGTAAATCGAAGGAAGACGAAGGTAATGAGAAGTCGTAGAAATGAGAACACCAAGAAACTTAACTCACGAAATAGATGAAGTTAAGGAATTCTGCTACCTAGACAGTAAAACAACCAGTTAGGGACGGAGCAAGGACATCAAAAGCAGACTATCAGTGACAAAAAAGGCTTTCCTGGCCAACAGAAGTCTACTAATATCAAATATCAGCCTTAATTTGAGGAAGAAGTTTCTGAGAATGTACGTCTGGAGTACAGGATTGTATGGTAGCGAAACATGGACTGTGGGAAAACTGAAACAGAAGAGAATCGAAGCATTTGAGATGTGTTGCTACAGACTAATGTTGAAAATTAGGTGGACTGATAAGGTAAGGAATGAGGAGGTTCTGCGCAGAATCGGGGAGAAAATAAATATGTGGAAAACACTGATAAGGAGAAGGGACAGGATGATAAGACATCTATTAAGACATGAGGGAATGACTTCCATGGTATTTGAGGGAGCTGTAGAGGGGAAAAAACTGTAGAGAAAGACAGAGATTTGAATACATACAGCAAATAATTGAGGACATAGGTTGAAAGAGCTACTCTGAGTGGAAAAGGTATGCACAGGGCCGCATCAAACCAGTCTGAAGACAGATGAAAAAAAAGAAAATGCTTAGTCAAAGGACGAACTTGTCGAGAGAAAACTCACTGACCTGAGTCGTTAAGCATCTGTTGTAATGAAATGTAGTAGAACTATAGTTGCTCATACAGCATTGCACTAGTAATGCAGTGATTTCAACTGAAATTCATTTTCTATGACAAAAGCAAGCCGGCTTTCATGTAGCCAAAGTAGTTATAGAATTTTATGTCTTATTTTGTGAATGATGTTATGTGCCTACGTCTACGTAACATTAATACTGAAACATAATTCTTGGAATGAATGATAGTTTTTACCGCATCCATTTGAAAGCAATCCGTTGCAGGTGAATAAGTAAAGAATAATAAATTTCACAAGCTGCGACGTGGTCGCGAATCGAACACTGATGCAGAAAGTGTAGAATAAAGTTCTTTATTTCCGTCTATGATCACAAACTTGTTAGATCCTCAGACTACCGATTTTTGCCAGCAAATACCATCTTCAGATCTGTTTCAAAAACATGTCCCAATATAATGGAGCCATAACGGCATCGTCAAAGGATAAACAGTCAGCTCAGCATCGTCGCACATGGATAGAATATGGTATATGATAGTCATTTTGTTAATAGTGCTACTGTGCAAACTCAGTTGCTTTGAACAGCAGCGAAGTTAAGAAAATGACTCCAGCATATACCATATTCAACTTAGGAGCGACGACGCTGAGCTGAGTTTGTGTATATCTTTTGACGATGCCACTATGGCTCCATTACATTAGGACATGTTTTTGAAACAGGTCTGAAGATGGTCATTGCTCACCGAACCAGTAGTCTGAGGACATAACAAGTTTGTGATCATAGACAGAAATAAAGAAATGAATAATAAATAGTTTTTGTTACGACTAAGCATATTTTCCTAACAAATATCATTATTGTGAGTCACGTAACTCAGTATAGTTTCCATAAAGTGTTGCTAGTCATTAACAATTTGGTGATCATTATGGCAACTAACATCATTCCTTTCAAAATTAAAGTCTTTTGTGTTCATGGTACACTCGCCTTTCACATACAAGCTAGCGCGTGCGCATTTTATCAAGTTGCTGCTTTGTCTGTGCCACACGATATTCGCGTGATTTCAAAGTCATTGGAGCCATTTACTAACTTAACTTTTGCTCGTTTTGGAACTGGCAACTGTTTTATTCAAACCATATTATGTAATTCAAAATTACTAACTACAGCGGAACAATTACCATATTTTACATTTCGATCATTGTTGTACTTAGTAGCAAGCACTCGTACGATAGCGACCAGGTTGTAACTATTTGTATTCTATCGATAAGCATTGATCTTCGGATTCGATGCCTTCTTTCCAGTAACGATGGGACCTTAGGTACGCGTGTCACAATAAAGCCTTGAATATATCGTTGAGTATAGGTACATTACAGATCTTCAATAATCAAGGGAGCGTCATGGTCTGGGGAAAGTTTTCGTGGCATTCCTAGATGATCTCTTCATTCTGGAAGGAACAATAGATCAACACAATTATACGTCTATCCTTGTGGACCATGTCTCCCCCTATATGCATTGTATTTTTCGTCGAAATGATGGCATCTACCAGCAGGATATTGTAACGTTTCGTACACCTCGGTGCGTGGTTCGGAGAGCACCGGGTTGAGTGTACCCTACGCCTCTAGCCGCCAAACGTCCCAGATTAAAACCCAATCGCGAATGTGTGGGACTACCTCGATCGAGTTGTTCGCACCATGAATCCTCGTCCGAAAAACCTAAAACAGTTGGCTGCAGTACTGGAATCAGCCTGACTCCTCATCCTTGCTGGTACCTTCCAGAACCTCACCGATCCTCTTCCTGGACGTTCGCAGCGGTCCACGCTGTAAAGGTGGTTATCCAAGTTAGTTGTCGGTGGTCACGTCAATGTGTCTGGACAGTGTATATTAACCGCAGTGTACCAAATCATAATTTCCTCTTAATGGCAGGTGTCATTCATTATGTCACTGATAATCTGTCCCTGATGGATGAGACCGATTGAGGTGGTGCAGCCGTTAGTATAGGACACTAGAGTCGCATTCGGGAGCCATCAGTATTTAGATTTCCCGTGATTTCCCTAAATCCTTTATGGTAAACGCCAAGTTGGTAGGGGCAGGCCGATTTCCTTCCCTAGTCCAAGCTTGTGCTTTGTCTCTCATGATCCATTTATCGACGGGACGTTAAGTAATGATCTTCCTTACTTTCTTCGTACGGATGGGGTTATGACAGTACGAGTTCGAAGGGAGAAACGCTCGTGTACGGCGGCTATAACCTCTCACAATGGATGCAAAAGGGTTTACATAAATACGTTTCCTTAAATACGAGAATGAATTAAAGTAACGCGATTCCAACTATTGTGAATATGTTTGTTCTTCCAACAGTCCATGCCACAGTTTTCCTACTGGCAAAACACTATTATGATCGTGAAAGGCTATTTTTTGTTGTTATTGTTCTGGACCTCGTCGTGCGTTTTTTTTTTTTTTCATTCAACTGGTCACAAAACCTTATGCTGCATTTATGTGTCGTTGTTTACACCTTTCAAGGGAATCAGTGAGATGAACAGCTGTGAATGTTTGCCGTAAAATTGTAGGTAAGTGATACCTATGTCATCTTGTTTAGTTCCGGGTCGAGACCCTCCAGCCATTGCTTAGACTGATGTTTAGTTTTTGTCGGGCATTAGCGACGGACGGCCCTTTCAAGGTGACAAACTCTCACACAAAATGGGACGTATCTTCCATGAGACCAGTCAGACATACTGAGAAAGTTTTGGCGTCCCATTTTCCTCAGCTTTCAACAAAATGTGGCGCTCGTCTTGCGCAAAAGCTTTTCTCCGTTTTAATCTTTTGCAGAATATATCGGAAGCTCTGATTTCTACTACGCCAATGATGTTTTCTTCAAAAGTTCAAGGTTTTTCAGTGTACCTCTTCACCTCATTTGCCTACTGAGGATAACGATATACGTCCTTATTCTATAACTCATTTTACGGAATAAATTATCTTTTGATAAAGACACACAGGCGAACTCTAAAAGTCTTAGAAGTTTGTAAAGGGACTTTCTGAACAACCTGCATTATACGTTGTCGATAAGAGCGTACACCTGTTTCCTGTAATCTTTTTATGACGAGCTGCTTGACGTCTCCTTGAAATGAAACTAACGTATCCTGAGACCCGTTACCTTCTATCACTTCACCTTAACAAGTCTAGAGAGAAACCCTTGGACGGAACTGAACATAGCAAGTCGAAGACGCGCTTACAATAGAAGATTGTAACTTAATGACTCTTGGGGAATTCAGAGACTGCGGTGAAACATAACAGAGATTTAAGTGAGACAATGACAACATAAGCGCCAACGAGCGACTGGGTTTTGTCGGCCGCAGGGCAGCGGAGATCTGGACCATACGGCTGGCTATCGGCAGACATGGTACACATTTAATAACTTGAAATGAGGCTACGAAGACAGGTACAGTAAATGCAAGAGCATCAAATCAATCAGCTGAGTGAATTACATCGTATAAAAATTGCAGTCTTAAATATATTTACAATTAAATCATTTTTTTTTTTTTTTTGGTCATCAGAATACTGACTCGTTTGATGCGGCCCGCCACGAATTCCTTTCCTGTGCTAACCTCTTCATCTCAGAGTAGTACTTGCAACCTACGTCCTCAATTATTTGCTTGACGTATTCCAATTTCTGTCTTCCTCTACAGTTTTTGCCCTCCACAGCTCCCTCTACTACCATGGTAGTCATTCCCTCATGTCTTAGCGGATGTCCTATCATCCTGTCCCTTCTCCTTATCAGTGTTTTCCACATATTCCTTTCCTCTCCGATTCTGCGTAGAACCTCCTCATACCTTACCTTATCAGTCCACCTAAATTTCAACATTCGTCTATAGCATCACATCTCAAATACTTCGATTCTCTTCTGTTCCGGTTTTCCCACAGTCCATGTTTCACTACCATACAATGCTGTACTCCAGACGTACATCCTCAGAAATTTCTTCCTCAAATTAAGGCCGGTATTTGATATTAGTAGACTTCTCTTGGCCAGATATGCCTTCTTTGCCATAGCGAGTCTGCTTTTGATGTCCTCCTTGCTCCGTCCGTCATTGGTTATTCTACTGCCTAGGTAGCAGAATTCCTTAACTTCATTGACTTCGTGACCATCAATCCTAATGTTAAGTTTCTCGCTGTTCTCATTTCTACTACTTCTCATTACCTTCGTCTCTCTTCGGTTTACTCTCAAACCATACTGTGTACTCATTAGACTGTTCATTCCGTTCAGCAGAGCATTTAATTCTTCTTCACTTTCACTCAGGATAGCAATATCATCAGCGAATCGTATCATTGACATCCTTTCACCTTGTATTTTAATTCCACTCCTCAACCTTTCTTTTATTTCCATCATTGATTCCTCGATGTACAGATTGAAGAGTAGGGGCGAAAGGCTACAGCCTTGTCTTACACCCTTCTTAATATGAGCACTTCGTTCTTGATCGTCCACTCTTATTATTCCCTCTTCGTTGTTGTACATATTGTATAGCTTACCCCCACTTTTTTCAGAATCTCGAACAGCTTGCACCATTTTATATTGTCGAACGCTTTTTCCAGGTCGACAAATCCTATGAAAGTGTCTTGATTTTTCTTTAGCCTTGCTTCCATTATTAGCCGTAACGTCAGAATTGCCTCTCTCGTCCCTTTACTTATCCTAAAGCCAAACTGATCGTCACCTAGCGCATTCTCAATTTTCTTTTCCATTCTTCTGCATATTATTCTTGTAAGCAGCTTCGATGCATGAGCTGGTAAGCTGATGGTGCGATAATTCTCGCACTTTCAGCTCTTGCCGTCTTCGGAATTGTGTGGATGATGCTTTTCCGAAAGTCAGATGGTATATCGCCAGACTCATATATTCTACACAACGTGTGTAGTGAATAGTCGTTTTGTTGCCACTTCCCCCAATGATTTTAGAATTTCTGATGGAATGTCATCTATCCCTTCTGCCTTATTTGACCGTAAGTCCTCCAAAGCTCTTTTAAAATTCCGATTCTAATAATGTCCATTCCTCTTCAACTGTACTGCCTACTGCGCTATTTCTTATTGCTGTATCTATAGCGTTTGCGAACTTCAAACGTATCTCGTCATTCCTTAGTAATTCCGTATCCCACTTCTTTGCGTATTGATTCTTCCTGACTAATGTCTTGAACTTCAGCCTACTCTTCATCACTACTATATTGTGATCTAAGTCTACATCTGCTCCTGGGTACGCCTTACAATCCAGTATCTGATTTCCGAATCTCTGTCTGACCATGATGTAATGTAATTGAAATCTTCCCGTATCTCCCGGCCTTTTCCAAGTATACCTCCTCCTCTTGTGATTGTTGAACAGGGTATTCGCTATTACTAGCTGAAACTTGTTACAGAACTCAATTAGTCTTTCTCCTCTTTCATTCCTTGTCCCAAGCCCATATTCTCCTGTAACCTTTTCTTCTACTCCTTCACCTACAACTGCATTCCAGTCGCCCATGACTATTAGATTTTCGTCCCCCTTTACATATTGCATTACCCTTTCAATATCCTCATACACTTACTCTATTTGTTCATCTCCAGCCTGCGACGTCGGCATGTATACCTGAACTATCGTTGTCGATGTTGGTCTGCTGTCGATTCTGATTAGAACAACCCGGTCACTGAACTGTTCACCGTAACACACCCTCTGCCCTACCTTCCGATTCATAACGAATCCTACACCTGTTATACCATTTTCTGCTGCTGTTGATATTACCCGATACTCATCTGACCGGAAATCCTTGTCTTCCTTCCACTTCACTTCACTGACCCCTACTATATCTAGATTGAGCCTTTCCATTTGCCTTTTCAGATTTTCTAGTTTCCCTGCCACGTTCAAGCTTCTGACATTCCACGCCCCGACTCGTAGAACGTTATCCTTTCGTAGATTATTCAATCTTTTTCTCATGGTAACCTCCCCCTTGGCAGTCCCCTCCCGGAGATCCGAATGGGGGACTATTCCGGAATCTTTTGCCAATGGACAGATCATCATGACACTTCTTCAAATACAGGCCACATGTCCTGTGGATACACGTTACGTGTCTTTAATGCAGTGGTTTCCATTGCCTTCTGCATCCTCATGTCGTTGATCATTGCTGATTCTGCCGCCTTTAGAGGCAATTTCCCACCCCTAGGACAAGAGAGTGCCCTTAACCTCTATCCGCTCCTCCGCCCTCTTTGACAAGGCCGTTGGCAGAATGAGGCTGGCTTCTTATGCCGGAAGACTTCGGCCGCCAATGCCGATTATTTATCAAAATATATGCAGTGGCGGGGATCGAACCCGGGACCGAATATGTTTTGATTATGAATCTTTTTTTTATTTATTCATTCATTAATTTAATTTTTTTAATTTTTTTCATTATTTTAAATATCTTTTTATTTTTGTTTTTGTTTTTTTAACAGTAAGGAACTGAAAACTAGTAAGTATACTCTTTGTGTCGTGTTGGGGACGCACATAACTAAAAACCATGCTAATAGTTGTAGAAAAAGGCACAAAGAAATAAAGTGCGGGGCGAAGGAAACCATGAAACAAAACTGAAGGGTGGAATTCATACCACCATTAACCAGTGCTACATCTTGCACCGGATGGGAAAACTAAAACTGCGAAGACCTTTTCGCACCGGGGACGAAATGAGGAAATAAGGCAAATAATGTTACAGAATGTGAGGGTTCACAACGAAACTCTCCATCTGCTGTATCATCCAGGTAAGACTTCTCGTAATGATGAAAATAGATCCCACGTTGTACCGTGTAGTGTTCTATCACCGTATTGTAATTTTAGCTTCTCTTACCCGTGATGTTCCAGCTACGTCGAAGGTCGTGGAACGCACTCCACAAAAAATTGGAAAAACATTGTCGATACTTTGGGTTACGGACGATCTTGCAATGTCGTTCCTGCAAATAGTTCCAAAAGTCTAAAATGTCCTTAGTGCCGTCTTGAAACAAATAATGCACTTCATGTCCACGAAGCCACGTCATTGCATTAGTTTTAGTGCATAGGTAATACGTTTCATCCGGGAATAAGATAGTCTTGGGGTCGATATGACTCGGCGTTACCCGAAGGAAGTATGCTGACATTTGCCTCACTAAGTGCCACACTGCCGTAGACTCGCCGCAGCTAAGACGGTGTTCATCGTTGTCCTGAACGCCACAGCTCGTGCTGAATCAAAGACGCCACTGCTAGACCAGAGATTCACTTATTGACAGATAAAGGGCCGGCCGCTGTGGTCGAGTGATTCTAGGCGCTTCAGTCTGGCGCCGCGCGGCTGCTACGATCGCAGGTTCAAATCCTGCCTCGCACATGGATGTGTGTGATGTCCTTAGGTTAGTTGGGTTTAAGTAGTCCTAAGTTCAAATGACTCTCAGCACTATGGGACTTAACATCTGAGGTCATCAGTCCCCTAGAACTTAGAACTGCTTAAACCTAACTAACCTAAGGACGTGACACACATCCATGTCCGAGGCAGGATTCGAACCTGAGACCGTAGCAGTCGCGCGGTTCCGGACTGAAGCGCCGAGAACCGCTCGGCTAAGTAGCCATTTGAACCATTTGATTTCATAGATAAATAATTTTTTGATACACGATAAGCCGTGTGACTGATAATCGCACTGCACAGTATGCTTCATCGACACAAACAACGAATATTACACTGCTGTTGTCGGTTAGCTGATTTGAGGGAAGGGACCAAATAGCGAGGTCATCGGTCCCATTGGATTAAGAAGGATGGGGAAAGCAGTCAACCGTGTCCTTTCAAAGAAACAATCCCTCTATGAGCCTAAAGAGATATATGGAAATCATGGAAAACCTAAATCAGGATGACCGGACGCGGGTTTGAATCGCCGTCCTCCCAAATGCGAGTCCAGTGTTCTAACCACTGCGCCACCTCGCTCGGTGTTGTTGTTAAATATATAACACTAAGTGTCTCAGGATGTCGAACCATTCCTTTCTCCACAATTACACTGATAAACTGAAACGGTGTGAGTAGTAGGATAGTAGGGCTCAGACCCCATCTTTGACATCACATTGACATGCAAGTTAATTAAATTGATCAATTAATTGCATAATTTTTTCCCTCACAGCAGCATTCTGTTTCTCAAACACATGCACAAAGTCTGCTTGACCCAGCTTGAGGAAAAGGAAGTGAAGTTAGGAATTGCTGGTATGGCATTCGGAGTCCTTATTGGCCCTCTGCAAAATGGAGGTTGGAGCCTGAAGCTATATAAAGCCCAACCCCCAACAATCATAATCAGTGTTTGACAGTGCCTAGTTGTATCTATGTGATTTTCGCAATACGAAACGGTCAGCCAGTAGCGATGCCAGAGGCAGTGGTGATGGGAAAAGGCCAAACTTGGGACCATTGCCATGTAGGTGTTTATAAAAAGAATTATGAGTTCAAATTGTTAAAGTTACAAAATTTCGTAGCAAAGTTTTCAAATTTTTCCGAAGTGTGATACATTTTCGTAACAAGTGGGATAAAAGTGATGTCTCTTGCTGTTGCAGCATTCATTCCCGAAATGTTGGCTGAATTAGAACGTCAGCTGGAAGCTGAAAGTCGCCAGCAAACCCAACAAGTTGTGCTATTATCATGTAAGTACATCTGAAAATTCTGTGTGATAGTTTCCATATTCATAAAACAGCTCTTGATGTATTCAGATAGAAACAAGTGTTTATAAAATATTTGATCTCGCTGTTGCAACATTAGAGCGGCAGCTGACAGACATTGAGTGGCCACAGGAGGTCGAAATGTAGCAAGAATGTAAGTACATGTGTGATATTTTGCAGTTAGATTTTTTTCATCATATACAGGTGTGTGAGACATACATTCTTCATTGTTGTAGATGCTGCTATGAAGGAGGATGAGAATCTAGCAGGGTTATGCATCGAGAATGATGAGCAGGAGTCATCACTTCCACCTGGAATGAATTTTTTTATTTATTTATTTTCGTAGTTAGCTATAATCAATATATTGCTGTAGGCAAATGGAGTACAGCTTTTATGCTGTTGTTTCTTATAATCAATATCTTGTTATAGCCGACTTCCGTGACATGGATCATTGGCTCCACAACAACAATAATTCCTAGGAAGATGAAATACCAGAGGGGGATACTGAGATGGTGGGTGCTGAAGGGCAGTGCCGTTCCACTCTTTTCGGAAATTTTGGAGGGGGAAATTTTTGATTGGATGGGAGAACTAGCAGAAATATCGACTGAACTACTCATCCTGGGACCCAGGGTGTGAAAGGTGATATAATGCAACTGTCGTCATTGTATAATTATTGTTCTGGAATGCTGATGTACATTATTGTTGTTCTTTGTTTACATCATGTATGTAGAAAATCTTGAGCATTACACTTAATTCTTTTCCGTTATTCGTATGTTACAGAGATGCCACCACCACCGCCAGCACAACAGCATGCTATGACACATGCGCCTACAACGGTGGTTGTGGAGGCAGGTAACAGTCACGCACCTGAGCGACATGCGCCACCGCGCAAAACCCCACTCGTTGCGACGCGAGAGGCGGCAGAAGCAACCGCAGCTGCCGCAGTGCCAGCCTCCGCACCATCCCATACCAACTGGCATTCGTGGGTTGTTCAGTCAGAGCAACGATCTCTCACCCCCCACTCTGGCGACGATGAAGTTTCCAAAATGCAGCCGCATCAACCACAGCCTGGGTGCTCCCACAAGAGCTCACTGCCACCACTTCCTCCTACTCTGGCTCTGAATATTCGCCCTAGCCGCCAGTGAAAGGTTGAAAGTGGACTATCGTTAATGAAGTAAAAGATCCACGCAGTGGACACCAAGTGAAAAGCTACTCCTTATGTTTCAGATCTCGACCGCAATAATAAAATGGGAAGGAACTGTTGATTAGAACTCAAGGAGAAGTTGTAGTCTAGTTGACATTCTATTTATACATCTTAAACATGACAAGCAAACAAACTTATTAAAGAAACATCACACAAACATTTTTATTTAACAAATGCCTTACTAACATGAACTCTGTGGTGGACAAAGTGATCTGCTGGGGATCGACACACAACACTAACCAGAACACTAATCGCTCTGTCTGACTTCATACATGTGAATCCATGTTATGGCACCAAACTACGCCACCACCAAGCATTCTACCATACAAAAAAAGAAAAATATGGTTCGGAAGAACAGGGAGCTGAGAAATATATATTATAGCCCTATGTCGCAGCAGCGAATCCTGTACCCTCTTGCTGATCAAGGCGGCACACCATGATGCGTTCGGCGACTGAAGTCATGGACGGCGGCAATCCCGAAAAATGCAAGTACGTGGTCTGGCGTTCGGTTAATTCTGAACGCAGGTACTTCCCTATGAGCCTCTAGAACCCTGATGGATTCTAGTGTGTAGGTGGACCCGTTTGCTGGTCTTCCAAACCAATTTGACTCCGTGCCACGACTGTGTGTCGGGATACATCAAATGTTTAGGCGGCCGACTCAAGACAAGTAAGTACAAGCACGCAGGCTCTAAGTTGCACACTAGCAAAGGACACAAGTCTCACAGTTTAGGTAGAGACCTACAGTTCTTTACTAGGAAGCGCCAGTACAAGAGACTTGTACAAGAGTGGACCTTCTCCCTTTCTCAATCTCTATCCCATTTAAGTTCATATCGTATTTCCTGGAACAAGAATGCCAAATCATTAATTGTAAGCTTTGATGCCAGTGTATGACTACCATCCTTTTCCTTAAATGATCCATCCAAGTCTATGAAACTCTTGCATAGAAGAGTTCATGCGTCTAGGTGCTGAATGACAATCTTAATTTCAACGTTCTTGTTAAATGTCGCGGAAACATAATGGTTAAGCGAGAAGTATTCCTAGCATATGATTCGCTCATCATATTCCACAGTGTGAGACATATTGAGAGACGTCATTGCGAGGTTTCACGCCGGTGTTATCACATTTCGGTTCTGCTGCGAAGTGCTGTGCACTGTGTGCGCTGGTTTTATACCTTACGCCCATCTTAGATGTAGTCGTACAATGATTTCCTCACCACGAAAGTCCACAATTTGGTTCTTCTGGTCCATCTAATTATAGTAATCATTGGCATTAATTGGCCAGTTACTAAACATGAAGCAAGTATTGAATATTACAAAACACTATTCATAACTCATCTGATTGCGGTAATTATTGGCACTCATTGGCCAGTTACAAAGTATTCATACAGTTTTACAAAACATTATTCAGTATTATTCAGAAGTCATCACTCAAAACAAGAGTTAATTATTGGCATAGCATTTATAGAGTATAACAAAATATTATTTACAGAAATTATTGACATAGCATTTATGCATTATTACAAAAAATCATTTAGTATTACTCAGAACTCATCATTCAAATGACATAGAACATATTTAAAATGTAACACACTGTAACTATTACTCAAGGTCTGTGGTCCAACAATACATAGATATAATGGATTCAATACATCTGAGAAATTTGCATTATATTTAGGACTAGAAATATATCCTAAACTGGTGGCATTATTTAGTTATATACTGGTAATAGCTGGGATTGGTAATAATTTTTTTTTGTGTTAGCAATGCATTGCGTTGGGATCGATAATTGCTGGGGCATGAAAATATATGCTTTTGACTTATTGCTGGAAATAAGGATTAATAACGTCATTCGTCATGAGTCAGCTGTAGCAAGGTTAAGAAACAGGTAGAGTATATGTGATCACATTCATGAATGATGCACACAAATGGATAAAAATATGCAAGTACTAGAACAGGTTTAATGACTAACTGCTTATAGCACATTTATTTCATGAATAGCTTCTCCTGGAAAAAATACAAAATGGATTATTGAACTGAAAGAAGAAACGCATATTATGCTGAAAAGTAGTGAACTTCGAATTAACAGGTAATGAAACGTGTACTCAATATGTATGTACTCTAGCTGTCTTTTCCAAAACATTCAGTCATTATACCATGCAACATAAGACATACTGTCAAAACGAACTGCAAAAAAACCTTAAATAACTACATAGCATCTCTTAACTAACAGTAAATATATAAACTTCATCATTATTCTCATCTGCAAGGAAAAACTTCGTTATTCATATTACCATAACTTCATCACTATCATCACCTGAAAAGAAAAACCACATTATTCATATTAGCATATTCTTCATATAATTATTCATCATCATTTATTGTTGTGTTGTTGTGGTCTTCAGTCCTGAGACTGGTTTGATGCAGCTCTCCATGCTACTCTATCCTGTGCAAGCTTTTTCATCTCCCAGTACCTACTGCAACCTACATCCTTCTGAATCTGCTTAGTGTATTCATCTCTTGGTCTCCCTCTACGATTTTTACCCTCCACGCTGCCCTCCAATACTAAATTGGTGATCCCTTGATGCCTCAGAACATGTCCTACCAACCGATCCCTTCTTCTGGTCAAGTTGTGCCACAAACTTCTCTTCTCCCCAATCCTATTCAATACTTCCTCATTAGTTATGTGATCTACCCATTCTTCTGTAGCACCACATTTCGAAAGCTTCTATTCTCTTCTTGTCCAAACTATTTATCGTCCATGTTTCACTTCCATACATGGCTACACTCCATACGAATACTTTCAGAAATGACTTCCTGACACTTAAATCAATACTGGATGTTAACAAATTTCTCTTCTTCAGAAACGCTTACCTTGCCATTGCCAGCCTACATTTTATATCCTCTCTACTTCGACCATCATCAGTTATTTTCCTCCCCAAATAGCAAAACTCCTTTACTACTTTAAGTGCCTCATTTCCTAATCTAATTCCCTCAGCATCACCCGACTTAATTAGACTACATTCCATTATCCTTGTTTTGCTTTTGTTGATGTTCATCTTATATCCTCCTTTCAAGACACTGTCCATTCCATTCAACTGCTCTTCCAAGTCCTTTGCTGTCTCTGACAGAATTACAATGTCATCGGCGAACCTCAAAGTTTTTATTTCTTCTCCATGAATTTTAATACCTACCCCGAATTTTTCTTTTGTTTCCTTTACTGCTTGCTCAATATACAGATTGAACAACATCGGGGAGAGGCTACAACCCTGTCTTACTCCCTTCCCAACCACTGCTTCCCTTTCATGTCCCTCGACTCTTATAACTGCCATCTGGTTTCTGTACAAATTGTAAATAGCCTTTCGCTCCCTGTATTTTACCCCTGCCACCTTCAGAATTTGAAAGAGAGTATTCCTGCCAACATTGTCAAAAGCTTTCTCTAAGTCTACAAATGCTAGAAACGTAGGTTTGCCTTTCCTTAATCTTTCTTCTAAGATAAGTCGTAAGGTCAGTATTGCCTCACGTGTTCCAGTGTTTCTACGGAATCCAAACTGATCTTCCCCGAGGTTGGCTTCTACTAGTTTTTCCATTCGTCTGTAAAGAATTCGTGTTAGTATTTTGCAGCTGTGACTTATTAAGCTGATAGTTCGGTAATTTTCACATCTGTCAACACCTGCTTTCTTTGGGATTGGAATTATTATATTCTTCTTGAAGTCTGAGGGTATTTCGCCTGTTTCATACATCTTGCTCACCAGATGGTAGAGTTTTGTCAGGACTGGCTCTCCCGCGGCCGTCAGTAGTTCCAATGGAATATTGTCTACTCCGGGGGCCTTGTTTCGACTTTCAGTGCTCTGTCAAACTCTTCACGCAGTATCGTATCTCCCATTTCATCTTCATCTACATCCTCTTCCATTTCCATAATATTGTCCTCAAGTACATCGCCCTTGTATAGACCCTCTATATACTCCTTCCACCTTTCTGCTTTTCCTTCTTTGCTTAGAACTGGGTTTCCATCTGAGCTCTTGATATTCATACAAGTCGTTCTCTTATCTCCAAAGGTCTCTTTAATTTTCGTGTAGGCGGTATCTATCTTACCCCTAGTGAGATAGGCCTCTAGCCATACCTGCTTAGACATTTTGCACTTCCTGTGGATCTCACTTTTGAGACCTTTGTATTCCTTTCTGCCTGCTTCATTGACTGCATTTTTACATTTTCCCCTTCATCAATTAAATTCAATATTTCTTCTGTTACCCAAGGATTTCTACTAGCCCTCGTCTTTTTACCTACTTGATCCTCTGCTGCCTTCACTACTTCATCCCTCAATGCTACCCATTCTTCTTCTACTTTATTTATTTTCCCCATTTCTGTCAATTGCTCCCTTATGCTCTCCCTGAATCTCTGTACAACCTCTGGTTCTTTCAGTTTATCCAGGTCCCATCTCCTTAAATTCCCTCCTTTTTGCAGTTTCTTCAGTTTTAATCTACAGGTCATAACCAATAGATTGTGGTCAGAGTCCACATCTGCCCCTGGAAATGTCTTACAATTTAAAACCTGATTCCTAAATCTCTGTATTACCATTATATAATGTATCTGATACCTTTTAGTATCTCCAGGGTTCTTCCATGTATACAACTTTCTTTCATGATTCTTAAACCAAGTGTTAGTTATGATTATGTTGTGCTCTGTGCAAAATTCTACCAGGCGGCTTCCTCTTTCATTTCTGTCCCCCAATCCATATTCACCTACTATGTTTCCTTCTCTCCCTTTTCCTACACTCGAATTCCAGTCACCCATGACTATTAAATTTTCGTCTCCCTTCACAATCTGAATAATTTCTTTTATTTCATCATACATTTCTTCAATTTCTTCGTCATCTGCAGAGCTAGTTGGCATATAAACTTGTACTACTGTAGTAGGTGTGGGCTTCGTATCTATCTTGGCCACAATAATGCGTTCACTATGCTGTTTGTAGTAGCTTACCCGCATTCCTATTTTCCTATTCATTATTAAACCTACTCCTGCATTACCCCTATTTGATTTTGTGTTTATAACCTTGTAGTCACCTGACCAGAAGTCTTGTTCCTCCTGCCACCGAACTTCACTAATTCCCACTATATCTAACTTCAACCTATCCATTTCCCTTTTTAAATTTTCTAACCTACCTGCCCGATTAAGGGATCTGACATTCCACGCTCCGATCCGTAGAACGCCAGTTTTCTTTCTCCTGATAACGACATCCTCTTGAGTAGTCCCCGCCCGGAGATCCGAATGGGGGACTATTTTACCTCCGGAATATTTTACCCAAGAGGACGCCATCATCATGTAATCATACAGTAGAGCTGCATGCCCTCGGGAAAAATTATGGCTGTAGTTTCCCCTTGCTTTCAGCCGTTCGCAGTACCAGCACAGCAAGGCCGTTTTGGTTATTGTTACAAGGCCAGATCAGTCAATCATCCAGACTGTTGCCCTTGCAACTACTGAAAAGGCTGCTGCCCCTCTTCAGGAACCACACGTTTGTCTGGCCTCTCAACAGATACCCCTCCGTTGTGGTTGCACCTACGGTACGGCTATCTGTATCGCTGAGGCACGCAAGCCTCCCCACCAACGGCAAGGTCCATGGTTCATGGGGGGGGGGGGGGCATCATTTATTATCATCTGCAAAAAAGGACACTTCATTATTCATTATTCATATTACCATTTACTTCATACAACTATTCATACTATAGAGTTTCTTATTTCTAGGATATTTCATCACTAAAACTAAGATGTGTAGTTCTGTCTGACAGCCTGCATCAATCGCCTCGTATTCTGAAAGAAAAATAATTAGTCAAGACTGCTATCATACGATGTGTATAGTACATTCTGGTTAATGCTTGTTAATTCTGATCCATTTACTCTTCATGACAAGATATTGCATTTTCTTTCGTTCATTCCAATGGTAAAATTTCCATTTCAGAGTAAACCACTGTGGTTTGTTTATTTTTTTTCTTGTACACATTATTGCTTTCTGAAAAATTATGAATAAGGATTAATATTTTGCATTTAAATCATATACCCATTAGATAAAAACTTGTTTCTAGTGATATAATTAAGCATACAGCATAGCATGACAGAAAACGTATTATGTCAAAAACATAGACAGTTGTATAAAAAAATGTATACACAGTATCATAATGTAGTAGCAAAAAAAATGTAGAATAGTCAAGATATTGAGATATCATAAGGAAAAATGTCAAAGTCAAATGGTGTTTGTTTTATCTTAAAGATTACATAGTGCATACAGACAAAAATTCTACTTTCGATAGGAAAACAATCATACATACACAAAAATTGAAAAATGTGCATGGTCTGATATATAACGACAAGAAAAGCGACCTGCTAACCTTACCTTGCCGGGCACTTGCCAGAAAAAAAAATGATAATCATCAGTAAGTGTTCATATAAATATAATTGCATAAGTGGTCATATAAAATTCAGGAAATGGCATTACAGTGTGATAAATCATAAAGTATATTCATTCAATAAAGGGTTTAATATTGGAGACATGGTGATTGCCTTTGCTTTTTCTGGTTCTCAAAGTTTCAACATGTAATACATTCGGGTGAGGAATGCTGCGAATTCGATATGGACCTGCGTATAGAAGCTCAAATTTACTACATCTACTCTTTCCTCTGTTGGATAAATAGTGTGTACGTACTAATATCTTCTGTCCTATGTGAAAGTCACGGCGTGTACAAACCTGTATTTGCTGTCTTCGCCGGCGCTCTGCGGCACGTTTGATGTTGTTGAGTGCAATGTCAATTATTTCATGGTGGCGTAGTCGACGAGATGTAGGAAAAGATACTAATTATTTAATTTTGTTAGGTGGTTCAACGTTTTTCAGTATAACAGTCGGAGATAGCATAGTAGATTCATTTGGTATGGAGTTAATTACATCCAGGAATGAGAGTATGCGTGTGTCCCAATCAATATGTTTTTTATGGCAGTATATTCTACATAGTTTACCAATTTCTTTCTTTAGTCGTTCACAAGGGTTCGAAGAAGCGTGATACTTGGATATATAGATCGGAGAAATGTTTCTAGCTCGCAACATACGTGTCCATATCGCAGATCGAAATTGCGGTCCATTGTAGGAAATTAGATGTGGTTTCAACAGCGACAAAGATATAACAAAAACCACTATTAGTTCTGGGAATCGGACCAAAAATGTCTACAGCGGCCATGTGTCTCAATTTAACGGGTACAATGTGATGTAACGGAGGAATATGTGAAGTCGTGTTTGATTTAGCTTTCTGGCAGATTTGACATGACGCTAAAACTCATCGAATACGTTTCTCCATGTTGGCAAAATAATAGTTCTGTCTCAGTATAAGAAAACATTTTCTGGCTCCATAATGTGCGTAACTTACGTGAGTATACCAAATTAATTTGTTAACAAGCTCGTCAGGAATGCATAATAGCCAGTTATTGCTGTCAGGGTGAGAGCGGCGAAACAGAATATTATTGCGTACAGTATAATGGTTTCTAATGGCAACATTATTCTTATCTTGCCAAAGGTGTTTAATTTCTTTCCACACGTTGTCTTTGCTCTGCTCTTGTGATATGTCTCGTAATGACGATGAAATGAAATTTTCAAATGCGACTTGCTGAATATACATGTCGCTAAAATTTGCTTGGCAGAAGTTAGTTGCGATGTCTTGCTGATTGTTGCTGAGAGAACGGGATAGTGCGTCTGCTTCAATATTTTGTGTACCGGGAATGTGAACAATTGTAAAATTAAATTCCTGTAAATAAAGTTTCCATCTGCTTAATCTGTCATGCGAAAATTTAGCTGAAAGTAAAAACTGTATAGGTCTATGATCTGTGTAAACGGTCGTATGTCTTCCATAAAGAAAATGCCTAAATCTCGTAAATGCCCATACAAAACATAATGTTTCAAGTTCTGTAACAGAATAATTGCGTTCAGCAGGTGACAGAATGAGACTTGCAAAGGCGATGTTTTTGATGTTTTTAATTACTGTAGTACCGTCTTCTTCAATTTCCTGAAAAATGTGTACGCCTAAAGCGGTGTTAGAACTGTCGGTGGCAATGGAAAAATTTCTGGTAGGATCTGGGTGTGATAAAAGTGGTGCATTCAACAAGGCATGTTTCAAATTAACAAACTCAGACTGTGCTTGGCTATCCCAGGACCAAATAGTGTCTTTACCCGTCAGTTGGCATAATCTAGGGGTGTGTAAAGCAGAGTAATGATAAATTTACGGAAAAAGTTAATTAAACCCAGAAAGCTGCGTAGTTGTTTCTTCGTCATTGGAACAGTAATGTCACGTAAAGCTTGAAGTTCTTCCGGGCCAGGAGCAATGCCTTCTGCTGAAATTACATGCCCAAGAAATTTTATGGAAGTTTTACCAAAGTACGATTTGCTAAGATTAACTGTGAGTCCTTGTGCACGAAAAGTTTGTAACAGTTGTTTGAGAATCAGATTGTGTTCAGGCCAGTTAGCTTATGCGATAACGATGTCGTCTACATACGTTGTGATTCTGTCTTTCATGCAAAAGTGTGTATCGGATGTCGTCAAAACTAATAACATTTTCGTGAACGAGAGTCTGTGTGTCAAAAGTATTGCTTGCGTTGCTGGAAGATGCAACCTGTACTGTGTCTAGTCAAATTCTTTCTGACGTGCTGTTATTTGCGGGAGGATGCTGTGGCATTTCAACTATTTGTACTGTTCTGTTACTTTTTCCTGACACATTAGGTTCGGGATGATACCTACTGTCTGGTTCATTCATGATAATCTTTTGTTGCGGATGATTTTGCTGCTGGCAAGACCGACTGTTATTAAACGTACGCTGAAAATTGTGCTCATTACTTTTACGTCTGTCATGATAGTCATTGCAATACGGCGCGTTGCGATAGGAGTTGAAATGATGTGTTTTCTGTACGTAGTGATTTCCTTGTTGCTGTGCGTTACTATTTGGCGGAGCCGACGCAGTACGTGTAGGCGGCGAAACATTAAAGCTTGGTTGACCTTGTAAACCACATTGTTGGTTAGGTATGCTAACCGTCTGGCTTTGATGCTGTTGCGGGGAAAACCCTCTCTTGTTGCCAAATGTGTCTGCGATAGCTGAAAATTTTGTACATACTGATGACTAAAATTTTGTTTGTTATTAAAATTGTGCTGTTAGTTCTTTTCATTCCGGGAGTGTCTAATGAGAACTGTCACTTTCGGTAAAACTTGTCATATCTGCTTTTCTTTACTCATTCTTAATTCTCGATAGATCGATAGTTGAAGAGTTGTTTTGATAGATATAAAGGACAGTAGAAGAGAAGGCAGCAGTGCAGAAAACTAAAGATGAAATAGCACTACTACGGCTCGGGGCCCTGTGCACGCTACGGCACATATTCATCGAAGTGTAATGAATCCCCTGAGGTCTCTTACGCGCTGCAAATAAATCTTAATTTCTGTATTATAGACAATGCTGGTGAAAATTCAAAAGCAAATGGTCATATCCAGTCCAAAGCATGACTCTGTGTTCTGTCATTATTAAGTACCTTAAATTTTCTCACGGTTAGAAAGTGCTTATAATCAAAATTATCGTCTCTGAATGTCTGAGCAGGTTCAGGATTGTATGATAATCTGTTTGTCTGTGTCTGCCCGGAATCCAAGTCACGTACTCTATGTAAATTACCTAAGTTATACTGGCTGAGTGAGTGTGAGAAATGTTCGGAATGTGGCGCATGCTGTGTCGTGTTAGAGGCTGAATCATTTTTCATCTCTGTCACTTCTTGCTGTAAAGATGACAATTTTCTACGTAATGTATTATCGGACGAACCTATCTCACTGATCGTCTGCTGTAAATTTTGGAATTCGGGTGTTTGATTAAACGAAACTGGTGACGTATCGTCTGATTTGGTGTTATTGTTATTTTCGATAACGTCAATACGACTGGCCAATTCATCAAATTTTTGTCAGTGCTTTAACCTGATCATCGTTTTTAGTATCACAGGCATTAATTTGTTTTTGTATTTTACGTGTGGTTTTGTTCAATTTCTTAACGTCTGCTTTGATGGCATCGGGATCCTGTATTAGTTCCAACTTTTCAAGTCTGTTGGTCATTGTCTGAAAGTCTAATGTGTGTGTATCTGTTTTTGTTTTAAGATCGGAGATTTCATCATGCAATTCGGTGTTCAACTGTTTGATTTCGTCTGATACTGTAGCAATATTGTTGTCGACGTATGTTTTTACTCTCGTAAATAACTTACGCTTGTCTTCCTGTCTCTGTGCTGTAATTGTTTCCATGACTTGTTGCTTTACTTTATTCTGTTCCTGTATAAATTTACGGTAACGCGTTTCACTGGTTTGTAGGTGGTGATTAAAACGTTCGTTAATTTGGCTGTTCTGTTGGTCAAATTTCGCGTCTACTTTCGCATCCAGTGTGCGTGAAAGTTCTACTGACATTAATTTAAACTCGTCGCGTAACTGTGTTTCGTTTTCAGAACATTGTTTAGCGACTGCACTAATTTCATCTCTAAGTAATTTCGTTGTGGCTGCATGTATATTACTTAATTCTTGTGCCACAGGTCTAATTTCTTCACTATTCTTCCTAGCACAAGCCTTAATTTCCTCACGTAATTCTTCTTTAGTATCATGACATTGCACGCAACGGCTGTAATCTGTTGACTAAGCTGTTTGAAATTGTTGTCTTGTTTTTCATTCGACTGTTTGAGATTTTCTTTAAGTTGTTGTTTGAGATTTTCATTAAGTTGTATCAATAATGCCATAACTCGATCCATGCCAAAATTACCTACTCTATTCTCTGTGCTGTGTGATGGTGTATCTGCATGTGTCACGTTTTGTGTAACCATTTGGTCATTGTCTGATTCACAATAAGGTTTGCCAATCGGATGTGCACCGTTGGTCACTACCTCAGAATCAAATAAATCTGACGTATTTTGAGTACATTGTTCACCTTCGTTAGAAACAATTATCTGTTTGCTACGTAAATTTTGCAAATTAGGTGTGTCAAACTGGGCAGCATTCATTGTAAGGGAACGTGCCGCATAATCAATTGTCGTTGAATTAACAGAGGACACTGATGAATTTGTTTGCTCATCATTAGTATTAAAATCAATACTAGTGATCGATATGCACTGATTGTCTGTAAGTAGAGGATGATCACTATTACACTGAGTGTCGCAAGTATTATCGGTCAAATTATTCAAATGGCTCAAATGGCTCTGAGCACTATGGGACTTAACATCTATGGTCATCAGTCCCCTAGATCTTAGAACTACTTAAACCTAATTAACCTAAGGACATTACACAACACCCAGCCATCACGAGGCAGAGAAAATCCCCGACCCCACCGGGAATCGAACCCGGGAACCCGGGCATGGGAAGCGAGAACGCTACCGCACGACCACGAGATGCGAAATTATTCAAGTCGGCTATTTCACTCATTGCACATCACGATGTACTGTTAACAGTTTTTCGCGGAATTTTTCACAAATCAAAATTAAGCACAAAATGAAACAAAGACGAAGTAAAAATGGCACAAATACAATTACAACAAAGAGCAATAAATTGCCGATGATCTGTGAAAGAAAGAGTGACAAATTAGTAAATGCGTTGCGCCAGATGCAAACTACATTTAAGTAAATAAGAGCAGATATATAACTGACTACTTCTCAGAAATTCACAATGAAATACGATCCTGGCAGGGTCGCCAAGTGTAACCTCCCCACAAAAATTCCTTCACAGTTAGTGTAACCTCAAAACAGAAAAATTCCTAAACTTCTCAACAGTAAAAATTATAATTATGTCGTTCACATTCAGTGTAACGTCCCAACAAAAAAATAAATTCAGTAACCTGGTAATAATACAATGTAACTAACCTCTCAATTAAATTGTCGCTCACTTATAGCTTTTCAATAATTGACTGTGAATTTAACCTGGTAAATTTCGGACGTCAGGAGTTCTGCGTCATGGCCCTGAAAGATCATTCTGAATAAAAAAAGAAAAATTCTTACCTTAATGAAGTCGCCGGATAACGCATATATATCTTCTCTTACAATAAATTTTTCTGGCACAGCCATGTGCAATGCTGGCCGATAGATTTGTCATTTATGAAAAGAAACAACTGATTTTTCACTTGCAATAATCGGGATGATCATGGATTGGAGAAATTAGTAAATTCTTTAAATTGAAATGAATGGTTGTTAAAAGTTACTTTTTATGAGAAAGATTATTATTAGGAGATTTTTAAAACATTTACATGGGACTTGAGATAACAATACTACATATTCGCGAGGCTGCTTTTACCTTATACAATAATGCTCAGGGTCCAGCATCGCTGCACCACGACCGGCCCAGCCAACACGATACACCAAACCAGACTAGACTGCTCGCTAGCAACAACTTACTGCTACAGCTACACAGTTCCTACTGCAGTCAACACTGCTCTCTGGTCTGAGATTCTCTTATACCTTACACATCGCAGGCAGCGTGTGGGCAATACATCGAAATTACATCTGCTCGGACCTCTTACACACTTCATAAATTTTTATTCAGCAATTATACACAGTATGCACTGCATCAACAGGAAACACGAGTACAGAATATATAAAATAAAGCCCTCTCATAAGCACAGAATTCAGCATGTATTTCTCTCAAACGTGTTGGCAGTACATTAGATTCTGTTGCCCCACTGTTCGAAGTTGCCTACGTGCACACTGATCATATGGAGATATTTTGCAATGTACCTTTAAACAGCTTTAACACCAGGCAGTAATGTGTTCAGTCTTTCCAACACAATAGGTAACCACCATCTGTAGACCGAACAAGGTTGTAACGGTGGAGTGCTGTAGATAAATGGATTTGTCACCCGATTTCACATGGAGTGCAGAGTCATTGTACATTATTGTAGTGGACAGCGTTACAGCACCACAGTAAATGCCCAGAGGAAGACGGCTCAGATGATACTCGGCGGTCAACTGCTGCATAGTTCATTCCATTCTGTCTCCGTAAACCGCACTTTAACACTTTTAGCTACATTCTCGATCTCTGTCACAACACGCCAGTTTCTGTTTGCGGTTGCTTCTATACCAGTATGTAAACGCTTCGAACCACCAATGGTTAAATTATACACTGAAGTGAACAGTAGCGGTGCACATCCACTACATCCTCACTTTGTCCATGCAGCATCACAGGAATATTCTGCAATGGCGTGTATGAGGGGATCCAGTACAGAACTGCGTCGTGCTTATTAGTACCGCCGGTGCACTTCAGCGAGTCAAAGGCTGGCTGCGTGTCTTCAACCGACAATAACACCTCATCGTCCTGCTCCATCAAGTTGGAGCGCAACAGGATCCCAGGGTGCTGCCGCTGCTGCGGGTCCCGACGGGCTTGGACACGTACTGCTGCAGACCCCAACAGAATGGAGGACGTCGCACCCACTGATGAGCAAGCGATAATAGCAACGCAAAGATTTCATCCTCATCACACGAGGGTAAACACAGACATTAAGCAAGGGGTATTTACTCTTCTGCTGATTCAATGTATCATAGCAAAATACACCTCAGTAGCAACTTTGAGTAGACAAGGTACAGCATATTATTAAACCATCAGCAAAACAACACACGGCAACTGTATGTCACTGGTCAAATAGTAAAGAACGAGTACTATAGACCATTACAAGGAAGTATGCTCAAAATGTAAAATGCAATGTCAGTTATAAAACAATAGTCTACTGCTTATAACCCCAAGTATGTTCGAATGTTAAGGCTATATCCTGGTAGGCTCTCAGTCACGTAAAATGTAAATTTAAATTAGTTAATTTTCGCATTACGTTCTTCCAATTTATTTATTTATTTATAACTTACA